>NC_057796.1:190479523-190779523 GCF_018294505.1 Triticum aestivum
TCATCATATCATTTGGTAGGATATCCCTGGCTGTTAGGCTGGATGGTAATACGAGGCAAAGTTTTACCCTAGTTCAGATCGAACCCTTGCAGTTGAAGAAAGAGCCTACTCCTGGTACTGTATATTAGTGATAGGGGTGTGTGCAAAGTACACGTGAATACCAGGCATTGTGCGTGTGTGTGTATACTATCGACGAACTAGCCCCCAAGCTTGTATAACATACTAAGGGCCTAGGGTTACAAATCATATATAGTCAGCTTATCACCAGTGGGGATAGAGTCCTCCGCGACTCTGGTAGCTTCGTGTTGTACGCTGAGTCCTCCACATGGGTCTTCGTATAACACGTCTCGGTCCAACCTATATGTGGCGCAGGATGGAACCGACCCATGAGTATTCATGTTGACCCTCCACAACTAGAAATGATGTGCCCACCACACCACACACGCAATCGGCCACTAAGAAAATAAGCATATACAATAGTACAACGGTATCTAGCTCAGGATACGTCTCCATATTTTCTTGATGACACTGACGGACTTTGCATTTGATGCGTGCTCCGTATTTTGTTGACGACACTTACGGTCATTGTATTTGAAGCGAAAGCACAATATGGTCACTGGACTTCTGAATAAGCTCATCACGATCACCACATACATTTTGTCGTGCTTACCAACATGTGGTTGGATGGTTAGAGGATAGTGGTTTCTCGAGCCCACCAAGGTTAAAGTCCCGGTGCTCACATTTATCTTGTGTTAATTTCAGTATTTTTTGCCGATGTACGTTCAGTGGGAGGAGACGTTCCACTCGACTACGAGGCACCTATGGTGACTTCGTAAAATCTCAAGATCATATATGCTGGCCCACTCTCTCGAAGGTGCTCATAGGGGTAGGTTCGCGTGTGTGCGCTTATAGCGGTGAGTGCTTGCGCGTATACATGAGCCCTTGCGTCTGTACCGTGTTAAACAAATACATATCATGGTTATACGGTCACTGGCTCACCCGTACAACTCCGTATTTTGTTGATGACACAATCAATTGACCAGTCAAACGTTCCATGCGACACTACTAGTGTTGCACCATCGGGGCGCGTAACCGTGGGGCCCACCTGTCAGCCCGTATATGAAAGAAAGAAATGGTAGTTTGAGTCTGTACTATGTAAATAAAATAGGAGTACATTTTAGGGTGATCATACGGTAACTGGCTCACCATATAGCTCCGTAATTTGTTGATAACACGATCAATTGACCAGTCAAACGGTCCACATTCAGCAGCGCACATTACCATAGGGCCCACCCGTCAGCGCGTATATGATGGACAGAAATGGTAATAAATTAGTGGTCGGTGGGTATTTGTAGTCGTGAGACCTCTGGTTGGCAGTCATCGGCGGTTGGGGGGCGTTCATTGGGCGGTGGGGTGGGGATCCCCGGAGAAAAAGCTCGGCTGGGGGGGGAGGGGGCTAGAGGGATGGCCGGTGTGGCGGCGGACCGGTGGTGGGGAGTGGTTTTAGGGAGGGCGGGCCGGCCTCGGGCGGCGGGGGCTGGCGGTTCGGCCGGTGGTGGCTGGCGGCTCAGGGGGGTGGAGTTTGATGATAAACTGGAGGCCCTTGACTTCGTATCCAATGACTGGAAAATCTAATGACCAGAGGTGAAAAAGTCAGTCGACTGACGTGTTGCCTCACCCCGCACGTACACATGCACGCACGCAAGACACGCACGCATGTAGGTGTGCAACACTGACACGTACACATGCACGCATGCTGGCGTGCAACACTGACACGTACACATGCACTCACGAACACACGCACGTACGCACCCATGCATGCAACACTGAAATGCACCCTTGCACGCACGCAACACTCGCACGCCTGCATGCACACAGCACACGACGGAAGACACACGCTCAACCTATACGTGCATGCACCCTTTGTTAAGGACATGGATTGTTACGGGTATTAATCAATCTTATATGTGATAAGCAGAACATTGATGTTTGCAGCGGTCTTTATGAACCACAACATATCGAACGGGCTATCAACATAGTAGGCTTATCTACATGAAAAATATGACGTCACGCTCAATGAACAATCATCGGTTTATGAAATGCCCGCTTCTGACCGCCCTGGCCCACCAAATGTTCCTCTGCTGTGCGCTGCCTACGTTGGGTCACTGACATGCAGGCCATGCACCCAAAGAGCCCACACGTCAGTGGAAGAACGGCGCGGTGTCCTAGGTCAGAGTCTAGGGCGCCACTCGCGGCACGCCCGGCTGAACACGCCTCCGTGCCGCATTCAAACGCCTCCATGAAACCCGCCCGTGTGGAAGCCGAGAAACCCACTCTAGACACACGTCCGTTCATGACCGGGCCGGCGTTAAACGCAATGCCGACCGAGCTCCTCCCGTCCGCCATCTATTTAATCTCCTATTTAAATGAGGCCAAACGCCAGCCAAGAATTGCACACCTCCGCCGCTCCCCTATCTCCTCCACTATTTTGTCCACTCTTACAATGGCTTACGAAGAGTAGTTATTCCGCATCCAATCCGGCTGGGTAGCCCACCGGATACGAGCTATGCAGCTCGCTGATCCACCTCCCTCCCCTCACCCGACGGAGCCAGTTGCCGCCCCAAGCCGGCGCGCGGTTCAGCAACTCGCCGCTCCAGGCTAGCTCGACGAGGAGCGGCGCACGGGCGTCGTTGCTGCCGTCCACGCCGCCGCCTCGTACCGCGTCTCCCGTTTCTGTGGACGAGACTTCCATGCCGGCGGCCGAGCCATGCAAGCAGTGACAGAAGCCGGGTGCGTGGAGAGCGACGAGTCGGTGGCCAGCGGCTCCGCGTTCGCCGCCATCATCGAGGAGAAGTAGAACACGGGAGGTCGCCGCCGCTTGGTTCCCATGATGGCCACCGCGGAGGCGACGCCGGCGTACAAAGCAGGTGTCTTGCTGGATCCTTTTGTTGCGAGGACCTTCGTCGACCCCGCATGGGCTCCACGGAAGAGGGGAATGTTAGGATGAACTCGAGCCGGTGCCGGCCATGGCGAAGTAGTGGCCGGTGATGAACTCGAACCGGTGCCGGCCAACATCATCTTCGGCACCAGCCAATGATATCAGTTGGGCAGTGGGGAAGCGAGCCATCCTTTGCGCTGAAGCATATACCTCCGGGGCTCCCGGCTGTCCGGTGATCGTGCTGCCGGACATGAGGAACACAAATCGATCGGCGGGCGACCATTTAGGCCAGGTATTATATACCTGTGCTGTCCAGAACTAGCACCGTGTAGTTCATTTGAATGTAATGAAATCCATCATGTTTGTATGAAAATCTGGTATTTTATATGATTTCCGTCGTTGTTTATATGAAATATCAGTTTGTCTACGTGTTTGCGTGAATTTCGTCCGGTTGGTTGAGTTGTCGTCATAATGTGTGCGGCTACGGTTGGATGGCGTAATTTGCGGGTCGCCGGTCGGTCTGCGGGCGGCTCGGGCGGCGTTGTGGGACAAAAAATCACAGCTCGTGCGAGCTCGTCTCCAACGTGCGCGCTGGAGGATGCATGACAGCATGAGCACCCGAGCCATTCCTCGTTCATCGGTGGCAAAGGCACCGGTGGAGAAAAGGGTCGCCAATATTTTGGCTACCCGGGGCAAGATCCAAACAGCCCCTCCCAACAGATTCAAATCCCTCGTTCGCCGTGGAATTTTGCCATGTGTTGTTTTCATGGACTAGCAAGATGCCCGTGCATTGCACGGAACATCAAGATGCATTTCTTTACAAACTCCTGCATGCATGCAAGGGATAATTAATGTCCTCCTTTGCTAGTACCACGAGGCAAACACCATTAATATTGCATCGATTAGTGTTAGTGGCCTTGTATATCTGCAAATTGTAATTTTGATAGTGGCCCCTTGTATATAAAAATGGAGGGAGAAAGATGAGAGATAAGGTGAGGAGGAGTGGGGCGTGGTGGTGACTGGTGGTTGGACTGGGCGGAGGCATGGGGATGGACGGCGCATTATGTCTAGGTTTGTATCTCTCTGACACACACCCACGTAGGTGGGGGACATGCACGAAGAGAAGAGGTGCACGCATGGCGCACGTACTCCCGTCTCTCTCCCAACCACACCGGCGTGGGTACACAGTGGAGCTCATTTCTGTACAAAAAAGGCAGCCCACGTGGTAATTTGGCACGTGTAATGGTTGTCCACTTGGTGGAGGGAGGATCGTCTACCACGGGTGAACAAACAAATTGCGACTTGAAGCGTTATGTTAAATTAAAAAAAGAGGCAAACCATGTGGGGCCTACCTTAGAGGCAAGGCTCTATACACTGGAGTACTTTTGGTGTGTCCCGTCAACTCGCAAAACGAGGAGAAGCTTGCTTAGTACGCCGTCTCCCCCGCCCACGGGCGCGGTGACTCGCAGGATGAGGTGAAGCTTGCTTACGAGTAGTAGTAGTACTACTACTACTACTACCGTACGCCTTTACGCCCGCTCCCTCGCCCACGCGCGCGGTGGCTCGCAGCACGAGGAGAAAATTTTACTACTCCCTCCGTTTACTCCTTGTCCCTACTACGTACTTTGGTTAGTACTCCCTCCATTTACTTATACAAGGTCACTATAAAAAAATACATTTTGCATCTATACAAGGCCACAATTAGTAATCGAGACAAAAGTTACTACTCCCTCCTTTCCAGTTTATGGCTCAATTTCAAAATCTCTCCAACCAAGGTAGACGGTGAGTGGTCGAATTAATTTCATAGTTTGCACAAGTAATTAGTACGCTCGTTTTTCTCAAGAAGTTATGTTTACCGAGGCATTAATTAGAACGAATGCATGAATGACCACTAAATTTCCATGAACTTGTACATGCATTGGTTAGTTTCCTCTTGACACGGCTTGCGTCGGGTGATCTAACACACCTCAAAATCCAACATGTAATGGTGCTACTACTAGTATAATAGAATTGAGACTTATCAAACGGAAAAACGAATGTTTTTTAGATGAGCCCAATAAACCCTAGTGGGTACGTACTCCGTAAAAACAGCTTTTTCCAAAACTAAGTCGCTCCCTTTCATGAATTCTGTAGTATACTCCTCCGTCGACACTCCCTTTCATGAATTTTGTACTTCCTGTCGCCGACATGTGGGACATATAGCAACCGGGTCGACGTGTCAAGCACCAAATAACAGTGCAGAACAGCAGGGGGGTGCACCCCACTCGTACCGGCCCAGTTGTAGTAATGAGCAATGAGACGTCAAATCACAATGCCGCACCTTCCCAGACGGACGAAGCAACCATTATTTCACACTTCAGTTCGCCATCATCTCAAACCACGTAGTATTGCTTCTGCCTCAAGAGGGACACGCGCATCGCCTTGGTACATCATGACACGTGGGACTGCATGACAGGCCATGCTCCCCCGCCGATCGCTCGGTAAAATCACCTCATTTTTACTATACTTCCTCCCTATCGGTTTACTACATGGCATGCACATCGTTCTAGGTTGAGAATTTAACTGGCTATATATGTGATGAACAGTACTCTGGCCTTTTAAAAAATGTATACTTTTGTACAGTAGTACTATCGATGGATTGCGCCATGGAGCAAAAATTGAAATTAAAAAAAGGTGGTACATATAGAGAGCGCACGTCGCCAAATTATGCATATAGTACTATTAAAAAAGCTAGTACGTGCTTAATTGGGGTGCTAAATTCTATTAAAGAAATACTAGTAGTATGTACATACTGAAGAGTTAAAGGAACGAGAAGAAACATAACATAGTTCTGCTGGGGGCTCAGCACAACACACCCCTCAAATTAAACTAAGCACACCTGAAATTAAACTATGCAACTAATCCGGTAGACACTGCATTAGAAGTTTAGAACCACCATGAGCAACAACACTGCCACCTTACTCGGAGTCCTCGTCCACGTCCTCAACTTCGTCCTTGTCCCTCTTCCTCTTGGCTGATACTTCTTTGCTTGAACCGCACACTTGGCTGTTGCTCTTCATCCAACCCTTGTAGATATTGAAACAAAGGTAGCTATCCATTGCAGCGTAGTGGATGTGGTCTATATCTAGTACATTCCGCTACCATGCATGACGATGAAACGTGTAATGAGGTTTCTCCAGTTTACGGTACGAAGGATGAACCATGGCTCCTGCCAGTGTCAGCATTGAAGGTTGACGAGAGGGCACCAGCCGATTCTTCTGGAAGTCGAAGGGGTTGCCTACAACGAGGCCTATCCGACCCAGGACTTCTTTGTCGTTCTTAAAGTCTACAGTAATGAATTTCACTGTTTTGTCCTTGAGGAAGTTCTTAAAATCCTGGCATTCAACATCGGCATGGCATATGTGGTAGACCAAGCAAACTTTATGTACGCAAACCTGGATCACGGCGGGCTTCTTCCTCTCTTCGTCCTTTAGATCCTTCTCTCGTGCCAGGACTGTGGTGTACTCAACATCTAGCCCAGCGACCCACTCATCATCTGAGTTTTCGAACATGCGTCTGAAGCGAGAAAGGCATCCTTTCACCGTCGCGGAAGAACGGGTGTAGATGACGTCGAACTCATCGCCGGTGATGGTTCTAACCTTGTACTCACCGCCGATCGTGGAGATTTGGGACGCCATGGATTTGGGAGGAGGGTTAGGATTAGTGGAACTCCCGTAATGTGAATGGATGGGACGACTAGGAGCGAACCGCCATAGTATTGAAGGACGTGCGGGGACGAGTAGGAGCTAACTGCCAGCGTGCGAACGGCAGGGTAGTGGCTTTCCATTCTCCCATGATACGGGCTTCCGAGAGCCTTTGGATCTGAGATCGAACGGTTGCATGGCGTGATTCTAGACCTATGGGGGAATATGCTATCCTGGAGGGTTATTATGCAAATTTTCAGCAACTTAGCATGCGACCGTTTGATCTCAGATCCAAGGGCTGCCAGCAGCCCGTATCATGGTCGCGCCTACCACGACCGTCGCGTCGCTCGCGCGGTCGCGCCCTTGGAGATTTAACACGGTGCGTTAGGCTATTTGATGTTGGCATGTCATACATAGTCATCACTTAGTAACTCATACTACAACAAGGTTGGCTATAAGGTTGGCTATAAGTGTATTTTTTTACTCCTCTCTATCTCTTTCTTCGTACTCCCTCCGTCCCATAATATAAGAACATTTTTTACACTAGTGTAGTGCCAAAAACGTTCTTATATTATGGGACACAGGGAGTACTAGTATTTATTGCATTTGCCAAGGAGTGACCTCTTTGTCGGGTGGTAGGTGCGACATATGCCAACGGGTGGCTTATCATGGTGGGAGCCAGTAAGACGTCGCCGTTGCTTGGAAACGGGATGAGGCGAAGACATGCACGCCGGCGAATCTTACCCAGGTTCGGGGCTCTCCGTGGAGATAACACCCCTAGTCCTGCTCTGCGGGGCCTCCGCATGATCACTAGATCAGAAAGAGTAGCTACAAATGCTCCTAGAGCTGTCGGGTTCAAGGGAGAAGAAGAGCAAGGCTAGCTCTCACTTCCCTCTCTATATGGTGTGTGTGTAACTCTAAGAAGCCAACCCTTTGCATGGGTGCCCCGGGGGGTTTATATAGGCCTACCCCCCGGGGGTACAATTGTAATCCGGCTGGGCGCGGGTCCCAGTCATCAGCGTCGGTGCTCGCCGGCTTCTCCGCCGGCCATTGGGGCCCGCCGACTGGTGGGTCCCGCCGGCTGCTGGCCTCTTGGTCGACAGGCCGACCCCACCGCCAGGGGGTCCTGTCGGCGGCCGTTTACTGTAGCCTTGCCCTTGATGACGGGGGCTTCATCGAGGTAAGCGTGGCTACAATGTGCCGCCTCGAGGGCTCTCACTGTAGCCTTACCTTGTGTTGTCTCCTTAATGTGGCTCGTCCTTCGAGGGAGGGGAGTAGCCGGCTTCCGGGGACCGGCTACACCCCTGGCCGACTGGGGGAGGCCAGGCCGCCTTCGTGTCTCTCTCTGGCTAAAGGGGCCCGCCGCCCGGGGGCCGTACTGGCGTCTGTCGTGGATGAAGTTGAGGCCAGCATGGCTACAGGGCCAAACCGGACGGGAGATGGCCGACCCGTATGGCGTCCTGTGGCCACGCCTGCCTCGGGATTCGGGGGTAGTGGGCCGCACTGTAGCCACACCCCGTCCCGTCACCGTTATGTGGGCGTAGTTTCGGTGGGTGCAGCCTTGGCCGGCTTCTTGGAGTCGGCGCTCTTCATGGCCGGCTCTGGGGAGTCGGCATTCTCTACAGCCGGCTTCCTGGAGTCGGCCATCTCGTAACTATCTTGGGGGAGGTTGCTGCAGCTGGGTCGCCTTCTGAGAGTTGGCTCCTGGGATAGCCGTCCAAGGGAAGGCGGCCCAACGCTTTGAGTGCTCGATGGATCGAATGGTCTGATAATTTCTGAAGAGCCAGGGGTAGTCGGTTAGGATACCCGTGGCCATTTACTCCGACAGTAGTCCCCGAAGCTGATTGAGCTTCGAGGTTGGGTGGGAGTCGAGAAGCTTGATTAGCTTCATATCTTGACGAGCCGGCAGCTGGGAGCCGGCTTCGGCTGGGTACGCCATTTCGGCGAATTTTTTTGGAGTCGGAGGGCGGGAGCCGGCCGGCGCGCGCACCGGGCCGCGGGCCGGCCACTTGCCACCTGCGAACCACATGGCCTCTCTTGGCTAAAAAGCCCGCCAGCCCACGCGCGCGACGGGACGTCGCCGCAGGTCGGGGGCTCGCCACGCCTATACCCGGGCCCAGGCGCGGATTCTTTGCGGCCCGAAACCGTCCGCACGCCTTCCTGCGACGGTTTCGGCACGTCTTTAGGGCGTAACAATCGCGAGGCATGGGGGGAGTGGGTGCAGTTAATCCCACGTCTCGCCCCACGCCCCGCCTCCCCGGCTTCATTGCGCGAAGCTATTAGTAGGGGGAGGGGGAGAGCGGCAGGCGCTTGCACGCCCCTTCCCTTTCCGCCATCTTCTTCCTTCTGCCCTTTCTTGCAACAGCGCCTCGCCGCCGCACTGCTCCGCCGCTCGATCCTCCGCCGCCGCGCTCGTTCTCGCCAGCCCCACGCCACGATGCAGTATGGTGGGGATTGGGACGGCTCCAACGTCCACAAGGATCACGTCGAGTTCCTCCGCAAGACGCGGCGGCTGCCCGGCGCGGACAAGGTGGAGGTCTGCCTTGCGCCGGCGAAGGAGATCACGCCGGAGCCGGAGGAAGGCGAGCGGGTAGTCTTCCAATCGCATTTCTTGCGCGGCATCGGCTTGCCCGTGAGCGCCTTCTTCCGCTCCTTTCTCGAGTTCTACCAACTCCAGCCGCACCACCTCACCCCGAACACGGTGGTGCTGCTGTCTGCCTTCGTCACCTTGTGCGAAGGCTACCTCGGCGTCCTCCCCACCCTCGAGCTCTGGCGGGAGTTCTTCCAGTCCAAGCTGGGCACGCGCATGCAGGGCGTGCCGGCTCAGAGTGGCGCCTTCATCGCGATGCGGAGGGTGGCTGCCGACAACCCGTTCCCTGTCATCACGCTGATCCAGTCGGTGAAGTTATGGCAGAAGTCATACTTCTACGTGAAGAATGTCGCCCCGCAGGGCGACTACGTCAATCTGCTGGCTTACATAGCCGGCCCACCGGTAGGCAGGCGGCCCCAGTGGTCCTACCGGGCCGTGACGCTGACGCCGGCTGGAACCGCAGCTGTCGCCCGAGTGCGAGCGATGATCCAGTCGGAGGGCTCGTCGGGGCCCGACCTGCTGGCCGCCTTCGTCACACGCTGGGTACTCCCGCTCCAGAGCCGCCCTCATCTGATCTGTCAAATGAGCGGCCAGCTCGATCCGAGCCGAATGTGTACCAAAGACATGCCGCACGACGAGGTGGCCTATATGGTGAACTACCTTGCGAACTGCAAACTCTCCGCAGAGTGACAGTTCGGCAAGGAGCCATATTGCCGAGCCAATCTGCCGCCCACTGTATGTTCTCCTTGTCTCTTCTTCTTCTCTCAGTTTTGTCGCCGAGTTCCTTTTGGCCGACTCTGACTAGTCGGCTTGCCTCGACAGAGCCCTCTTCTTCGGCCTGCAGGCGGGTCGGACGCGGAGCGCCGATTCGTCCCCGACCGGACAGAGCACAACCTGGAGGACCCCGACTTGGGGGCGGCCGCTATGGACGACAACACCGAGGCGGGCGGTGGCCAAGCCGGCGGCGAGGCAGGCGGCTCCGGGTTTGGAGTCAGCTTCGACGACTAGCCGGACGATGACGAGGCTGAAGTCGTCCCGCACCGCCAGCCGGCGTCTAGCCACGGCGCGTGTTCCTCCACTGCGCCGCCTGCTCGGGGCGGCGGGCAAAAGCGTCGCGCCGCGCCGGGCTTGTTCGGCAGTCGGCCGAAGAAGCCCCGAGGCGGGGCAGCGGCGACTAGGCGGGAGGAGGCGGCCGCGAAGGCGGCCCGCTTCCGCAAGGCGGTGAAGCAACCGCAGACGGTGTCAGCGTAAGTACATACTCCTTCGTGTACTCTTTTTTCTTTTCTCTGGTAGCTCCTGAATCCTTGTCTTTTTCTCCAAATAACCAGAGCTCCATTGTCGCTCGAGCGGGCTGCCGCCGCCTCTGTCGTTGGGTCGCCGGGAGGATCCGGGAGCACTACTCGCCGCGTGGACCCCCGTGCCGATCTTCAGGCGGCGATGGAGCGGAACGCGCGGGAGGTGCGAGAGGAGCGGGAGGCGCGGGAGGCAGAGGCGTTGAGGGCGGCCGCCGCCAAGGCGGCGTAGGAGGAGGAGGCGGCGAAGGCGCGCGCCGACGCCGCAGCCAAGGCCCATGCAGAGGCTGCGGCTGCGGCGATGGCGGAGGGGGCCTTGTTGGTCACCCCACTGCGCGTCGCGGCGACTGGGGCCCCGGAGCCCCCGCTAGAAGAAGCCGGCGGTGACCAGCCGGCGGTGACCAGCCGGGGCTGGAGAGGGATGACGACGTCGTCATCCTGGAGAGGGCGGTGGTACCGACCCTGCCGACTGGGGCGGCTCAAGGCGGCCGGCCTGATCTGCCGCCTGCGCAGTCGGCGGGGGGCGAGCCGGCCGCGAGGACTGAGCTGGCGGTCCAGACGCCGCCGAGCCGGCGCGCGGGGAAGGCTGCGTCAGAGCCGCAGAAGGCTTCGTCGGAGCCGCAGCCGGCCGCGGGCTCCAGCTCGTCGGCCCAGGATCTGGAGGCGGCCAGCGCCACCTCGGGGTGGACGCCGGCGGAGGGATGGCCGTGAATAACGTGGCCGCGCAGGACGTCCGGACCCGGCTCCAGGCCCAGGCTACGGCGCTGAGGCGATACAACGACGAGTTCCTTGCGACACGGGCGGCCATCCGGGTTAGTCTTCTTATCTTGCTTCTTCTTGATCTTGGTTTCTTCGGTGGGGGCGCGTCAGCGCACCCACTGGGTGTATTCCCCGAGTTCCGAGTCGGCTGCTGAGCAGGCGGCTTGGAACTTCTTAGTGGATCTAGTTTTGATATTCTTGTTCTTACTTTGCTCTTCTGACTGTCTTGCAGGACTATCACAATCTTCGCGCAGCTGCCTTCAACTCCCAGGCTCGGGAGCTGACCCAGAAAACCGCCGACCTAACTGAGAGTCGGGGTAAGTGCGCCGTCCTTTATCTCACGTGGGGGCGCGTCAGCGCACCCACTAGGTGTAGTCCCCAAGATTCGGGCCGACTGCTGAGCAGTCGGGTCGAATCTTCCTTGACGACTTCCTCTTATTGTTTCTTCTTTTTCTGCCGTCCCTATAGCAGCCAACGCCAGTCTGAGGGCACAGCTGGGAGGGTCTCAGGCTGCCCTTCGTGCAAAGGAGGCCGAGTTTGCCGCCTTGGTGCAGGAACGTGACCGCCTGGCCAAGAGGTTGGCCGACCAGGAGGAGGGCCACAAGGCGGCTCTGAAGGCGGTGCAGGACAGCGAAGCCGCCCTCCAGGCCGAGTACGAGACAGAGGCGGCTGGCTGGGCCGAAGCAAAGCAGACTCTGATCAATGGCTATGGCCAGATCGAAGATTTGGTTGACGGTAAGCCGCCTACTTCTTCGTCCTTTCTTGTCGCCTGCCGCTTTTGGCTCGTTTTCTGACTTGGTGTTTTCTCTTCTTTCTCTTTCTTTCTTACGCAGAGTACTTCCCTGGCTACTCTACCGCCGCCAACCAGATCATCGAGGCCCGCCGCGAGGCACGGAGGCAGGCTGGCGCTGAGATTGCGCCAAATGCTAGCCGGTCGCTGGAGGAGCAGCTCTTGGCGATCCAGGCCCGCCTCCAGCCAGCTCATCGACTGCTCCGCCGTTTTCAACGTGCCGGGGCGCAGGTGCTGGCCGCCCTCTGGCCTGGCGAAGTGGTTCCCCGCACCCCCAGTCGGACTACCGACTGGCTGGAGGTGGCGGTCGGCCGCTTTGAAGCCTGGAAGGCTTCGGCGGCTCGGTCCGGCGCCAGGCGGGCGCTGGAGTTCGTCAAGGCCTGGTATCCCGGCCTGAGTCTGGACCAGGTGGCTACCTGGCGGCAGCAGGCCGACACGGAGCTGGAGCCGGCGCGGCCGACTATCATCCGGCGGGCTTCGGCGATCGCCGACTACACCGACACCAGCGCCTTCGCCCCTGAGGTAGATGACAACGGTGTTGCCCAGCCGGAGGACTGGTTCGGGCTGAACCCAGCAGATGGCGAAGACTCGGTGGAGGAGATCGACTCCAGCGACGAGGGTGAAGAAGAGGAGGAGGAAGGTGAAGACGCTGGGCCGGATGGTGGGGCGACCGGCCAGCCTCAGCCTGACCGCGCCTCCAGCAACACGTCGCGCGCGGGTGCGTCGCCTGCCACTGGTGGTGATCAGGCTGAGACCCGCCAGCCGGCCGCTCCTTCAGCGGGCGACGCCGTCTCCACCGACCAACCCGGCTCCCACGTCGCGCCTTTAGTCTAGTCTACTATCTTTTATTTTCCTGTCTTGTCACTTTTGGAACAATATTCTGTTAAGTTTACACAATTCCACCCACTGGGGGTGTATTCGAACTATGTCGATTGCCGGCCTGTTGGGGGCTTTATATGTATATATGACTATGCATGTGTTTGGCTTTTCCTTGTTCTTTGCTTTTCATCCTTCTGCTGTTTCCTTTGCCGCCCTCCCTTGGTTGCCGCCTCCCCAGACAAACAGTTGCTCTGCAATCTGTAGGTGGAGAAGTGCTTGGCTAATTGGGAGGGCAAGTACTCTAGCTTTGTTGGATTATAGCTAAGTGTTTAGGAAGCCGGCCAGCCGGCTGTTCTGACAGCCGGCGGGCGTGGTTGGAGGCCGTCTTTTCGCTATATAAGTTCATTAGTCCTTAGCTGTTTTTCGTGTGGGCATCCTTTCTGGCTTTGCTCTTGCTAGTCGGACAGTCGGTTCTTCGAGCTGCGACTTTCAACAAGAGAGGACTCGAGAGCCGGCACACTACTTGTGTGACTTCAGGTAGAACTTTTAATATAGCTTAAGGCGGCCAGTCCCCGGGCCGACTAGTCGAACCCGGTGCCAGACAAGAAATCAAATGTAATAATACATTCATGGATATGACACTTGTCACTCATAGAAAAATAAAGGCAGTCCCCGACTGCTCCTCGGGGGGCCTGTTGTTTCATACTTAATACAAAAGGGTAGCATGATACATACTGCTTTCAACTGTAAAATCTTCTCAGGAGGTTTGCGTTCCATGGTCACTCCGACTCCTTGCCGGAGTCGTCCCTCTTGCGTGCTCTTGGTTTTTGCGCGTCGATCAGGTAGTAGGAGTCGTTGCCTAGTGCCTTGCTGATGACGAACGGGCCTTCCCAAGGGGCCGAGAGCTTGTGCTGGCCGGCTGTTCGCTGGATCAGCCAGAGCACAAGGTCGCCCTCTTGGAAGGATCTTGGCTTGACCTTGCGGTTGTGATAACAGCGCAACCCCTGCTGGTAGATGGCAGACCGGCTGAGTGCTAACAGCCGGCCTTCTTCTAGTAGGTCGACACAGTCTTCTCTTGCTTCCTTGGCCTCCGCCTCCGTGTACATGGTGACCCGAGGCGAGTCGAACTCGATGTCAGTTGGGATGACAGCCTCGGCGCCATATACAAGGAAGAACGGAGTGAAGCCAGTTGACTTGTTGGGGGTAGTATGCAGACTCCAGAGGACAGCCGGCAGCTCATCGAGCCAGCAGCCGGCCGATCGCTCCAGTGGCACAACCAGTCGGGGCTTGATGCCGGAGAGGATGAGTCCATTTGCTCGCTCGACCTGGCCGTTTGACTGCGGGTGGGCAACGGACGCTAAGTCCAGTCGAATACCCTGCGTCGCGCAGAAACGTGCCAATGCTCCTTTGGCAAAGTTCGTGCCGTTGTCGGTGATGATGCTGTGCGGCACGCCGTACCGAGTAGTGATGTCGGTGATGAATGTTACGGCAGTCGGCCCGTTCAGCTTCTTGATTGGCTTTGCTTCGATCCACTTTCTGAACTTATCCACGGCGACAAGCAGATGTGTCAAGCCGCCACGGGCTGTCTTGAAAGGGCCCAACATGTCCCGTCCCCAGACGGCAAAGGGCCAGGTGAGGGGAATGGTCTGGAGTGCAGAAGCCGGCAGGTGTTGCTTGGAACTGAAGACTTGGCATCCTCTGCAGCTCTTGACTATCTCTTTGGCATCTTCCAAAGCAGTCGGCCAAAAGAAACCATGGCGGAAAGCCTTGGCCACAAGTGATCTTGAGGCTGCGTGGTGGCCGCATTCGCCTAGATGGATATCCTTGAGGATTGCCACTCCTTTTTCTGGCTCGACACAACGCTGGAAGACTCCAGTGACGCTGTGCTTGACAAGCTCTCTGTTGGTTATTACATATGCTCCGGCTCGTCGTTGCACTAGTCTTGCTGAGATCTCATCAGCTGGCAGCTCTCTGCTGACTAGGAATCTGAGGATGGGCTGGGCCCAAGATGGAGCTGTGACTTCTTCGTCTGTTAGTGTAGCCACCATGAATCGGGTGGGTGGGTCGGGTGGCGTGAAATTGGAGTCGGCCACCGCTTCTTGTGTTGCTGTAGTCCCCGGGCCGAGTGTTGTAGTCCCCGGGCCGGGTGCGACTACGGCAGTCGGTGAGCCAGTTGTCGAAGTCCCCGTGCTGCCTGCGGGATTCCTCCAGTCGGATCCGGCTGCATCTGGCACAGGCGGTACGAAGATAGAGTCTGACTCTGGAGACGGCTTGATGGACGGCTTGAGAAGGCGCTAGAGGGAGACGCCGGTCGGTATAGCCTGTCGGGTGGAGCCGATCCATGCCAGGGCATCTGCTTGGTCGTTGTCGGCCCTTGGCACGTGAAGGAACTCGCACCCTTTGAAGTGCCCACTGATCTGCTGGACGAGGAATCGATAGCTCGCCATGTTTGCGTCCTTGGCGTCCCAGTCGCCAGACGACTGCTGGACCACCAAGTCAGAGTCGCCATAACACAGGATCCGGCGTATGCCGAGCTCTTTGGCTAGCCGGAGCCCATGTATGAGTGCCTCGGACTCGGCCACGTTGTTGGAGGCGGCGAAATGGATTTGCAGTGTGTATATGAGTTTGTCGCCTTTGGGAGAGGTGAGGACGATGCCGGCTCCCAAGCCGGTGCGCATCTTGGACCCGTCGAAGTACATCCGCCAATGGGTAGAGTCGGGAGCTGGCAGTAGGTACTGGGTCTCGGCCCAGTCGACGAGGAAGTCGGCCAGTGCTTGAGACTTGATGGCGGTGCGGGGCTGGTAGAAGATTGTGTATGGTGCCAACGCAATGGCCCATTTAGCCACCCGGCCGGATGCATCCCGGCTGCCTATGATCTCGGCTAGCAGGGCGGTGCACACGACCGTGATGGGATGCTCTTGGAAGTAAGGCTTCAGCTTCTTGGCGGCGAAGTACACCCCATAGCACATCTTCTGGTAGTGCGGGTAGTTCTGCTTTGAGCTGGATAGCACTTCGCTTAGATAATACACCGGCCTCTGGACTAGCTGGGCTCGGCCTTCTTCCGGGCGCTGGACCACAACAACAGTACTGACCACTCGGCTAGTCGCGACAATGTAAAGGAGCATGGGCTCCTTCTCAGTCGGTGCCGCCAGGACAGGTGGAGTGGTCAGCATCTTCTTCAGCTCATGGAAGGCTTGGTCGGCTTGGTCATTCCACTCGAAGTGAGTGGACTTCTTCATGAGTCGGTACAAGGGGAGAGCCTTCTCTCCTACCCGGCTGATAAAGAGGTTTAGGGAGGCCAAGCACCCGGTGAACTTCTGCACATATCGCAATTTGGTGGGAATCTCCATCCTTTCGATGGCCTTGATCTTCACAGGGTTGCACTCGATGCCGCTTTCAGAGACCAGAAATCTTAGCAGCTGGCCGGCTGGTACTCCGAACACGCATTTCTCGGGGTTGAGCCTGATTTGGAATCGGCGCAAGTTGGCGAATGTTTCTTTCAGATCTTCCAGCAGGGTGCCGCGCTTCTTTGTCTTCACCACAATGTCGTCTACATAGACGTGGGCATTTCTGCCGAGTTGCTTGAGGAGGCATTTATGCATGCAACGCTGAAAAGTGGCACCAGCATTCCTTAAGCCGAATGTCATAGTCAGGTAACAGAAAGCTCCAAATGGTGTGATGAAGGCAGTCTTCAGGCGGTCTGCTGGGTCCAACTTGATCTGATGGTACCCTGAGTAGGCATCCAAAAAACTCAACAGCTCGCATCCGGCTGTGGAGTCTATCACTTGGTCAATCCGTGGCAAAGCAAACGGATCCTTGTGGCAGGCCTTGTTGAGGCTGGTGTAGTCTATACACAGGCGCCACTTGTTGTTCTTCTTCAATACCAGAACTGGGTTGGCAAGCCACTCTGGAAAAAACACTTCCATAATAAAGCCAGCGGCGAGGAGCCGGGCAATCTCTTCTCCTACGATTCTTCGCTTCTCTTCTGATAGTCGGTGAAGGGGCTATTTGACCGGCTTCGCATCGGCTCGGACGTGTAATTTGTGCTCGGCGAAATCCTTCGGGACACCCGGCATGTCCTTTGGGGACCATGCAAAAATGTCTCGATTCTCACGGAGGAAGTCGACGAGCTCGCCTTCCTATTTACTGTCCAAGTTTGCCCCAATGACAGCAAACCTTTCCGGATTCTGTGGGTCCAGAGGTATCTTCTTCGTCTCTTTGGCTGGCTGGAAGGAGCTCTGCGCATCACAATCTTTGGGGTTGGGGGACAAGGCCGGCTGCTTGCCGGCCATGGCCACAACCCGCTCCAGCATCTTCTTCTCTTCTGCCACTACGAGGGACTCGGCCAGCCGGCTACTGGCCATGGCGCACTCGATGGACTTCTTGTAGTCGCCGGCTACCGTGATGATCCCCTTCGAGCTCGGCATCTTCATCTTCAGGTAGGCGTAGTGGGGCACAACCATGAACTTGGCCAGAGCAGGTCGGCCAAGCAAAGCATGGTAGGGGCTCTCCAGATCCACTACCTCGAACCAGATCGCTTCTCGGCGAAAATGATCTTTGTCTCCGAAGAGAACATCCATCTTAATCTTGCCGATTGGGGAGCAAGACAAGCCGGGGACGATACCATGGAACACAATTCGGCTTGGCATAAGCTGCTTCGCCTTGATGTTCAGCTTCTCCATGGTATCGCGGTACAGTATATTGATACTGCTTCCGCCATCTATCAGGACACGGGAGAATCGGGCGGCTCGCCTCTCCGTCGCGAGGGTGACATCCAAGACTAGTGCATAGGAGCCAGGGGATGGCATCACCTCTGGGTGGTCGGCCTAGCTCCAGTTGATTGGCTTCTCTGACCAGTGCATGAACTCGGGGGCGCTAGAGGCGACTGCGTTGACCTCTTGATGCTGACGGCACCGACTACGCTTGTCTTCGGCTTGGCTGGTGAAGACGACGTAGGTGGCGTGCTCTTCAGGGAACTCATCTTGAATGGCTCCGACTGCCGGCCGAGCCGCCGGCTGCTGAGGGGCTGGAGGCGGCGGGCCGGGAGGCGGAGGCGGCACCAGCCCTTCGCCCTTGGAGATTCGCGTGAGCCAGTGGCATTTTCGGGTCGTGTTGTTGGACGGCTTTGCGCCACTGTGGAACTTGCAGGGGCGTCGAGAGTCTGCTCGTAAGAGAAAGCTGGCTGCCAAGCCGGCCTGCCACCCTTCTTCTTGGGAGCGGGCCGCTCTTCGGGCTGCTCATCTTCAACTGTGGCCACCTGCCGACTGGTGGAAGGCGGCATGGGGGCCTTGCGCTTGTGATCGTTATGGTAGGGGCGCCGATTGGACTCGCCAACCGGCGTCTTGGGAGCCGGAGCGAGCACCTTCCCAGAAGCGTCCCCTCGGAGCTCGGTCTTCATCGAGGAGTCGGCCGTGGCGTACTTGTCCGCGATGATCAGCAGTTCGTCGAGGGTAGCCGGCTCGTCGCAGAGGAGTCGGTGCTTGAGGAGGGTGCCCTCTCGGCACCCGGCGGTGAAGTACTCGATGGCCTGAACCTCGTGTACCCCCTCGCAGGAGTTGCGGAGCTCGGCCCACCGCGTGAGGTAGTCGCGGGTCGACTGATTGGGCCCTTGGACGCACAGGGAGAGCTGGCGAGGCTTGGGAGGCCGCTTGTATGTGCTGGTGAAGTTGCGGACGAAGACTTCCGTGAAGTCCAGCCAGCTGTTGATGCTGTAGGGCTTGAGGCTGTTGAGCCAGGTGTGCGCCGTGCCTTGCAGCATGAGGGGGATGTACTTCACGGCCACGCGCCGATTGCCGTTGGCTATGCTGACAGCAGTGGAGTAGTCGATGAGCCAATCTTCCGGCTTCACAGAGCCGTTGTACTTGGGCGTGTCTCTGGGGAGCGAGAACCCTTTGGGGAAGGGCTCGTCGCGGATGCGGGGGCCAAAGCATCGCGGGCCGACATCGTCTTCTTCTTCTAATGCCAGGGATCGAGCAAGGCGGTCGATCCGGTGGCGGGCGTCGTTCTCACCGACTCCTTCTCGGCGGCCTAGTCGGTCACCAAGAGTCGGGTGCATGACAGGCGGCGGGGTGAGACGTCTCTCCCTTCGAGGCGGGGGAGGAGGCGGATTTCCTTGGCGCTCCACAGCTTGAGGGCGGCCTTCCGCGTCGTGCTCGATGGTGATATGAGTCCGGCTGCGGCTAGCAGCCGGCTCCTTATCTTTCCTCTGGCGGGCGCCGCTCGCAGTCGGCGAGCGAGACGTCGCGGCGTGCCCCTGGCGTGGGGGATGACTCTCAGCACGGGCACCGGCTTCATGCCGTTCTGCAGCCGCGTCGATCAGTTGCTGGATCCGCCTTGTCATGTAGGGGAGCTCATCGGCTCCCAGCCCATTTAGCTCTTCAGCGGCCGCCTGGGCGGCTCGTAGATTCTCGAGCGGGGTGTGGTAGACGGGGCGATCTGCCCCCAGCATGCTGGCGATAGCCGTGCCGCGCTTCTGGACGAAGCCGGCTCGGCTCGGCCCGCTAGGCGGCGGCGTACCGAAGGCGGCGCGGTCGACATCACGCTGGTGGGCCTCGGTGAGGCGTCTCATGGAGGCTATCTTCTGGCCTTCCGCGACGAGGGCGAGGCGGCGTGCCTCCACGGTCTCGGCGTCGGCGTCGGCCGGGATGGGGACGGATAGGTCGTGCATCGCCACTTGCAGGGCGTCGTGGGCGTTCTCGCCCGAGTTGGCGACGTGGCTGATGACCAACACTTTGGTGACAGCACTGCTGCCACTGTCAGCTCGAGGGAGAGTATCGTCGAAGACCACCACGTCGGAGGGGTAGGCGTCGAGCGATGTCGTGTCGGAATCGATGAGCATCGGGTCGGTGGAGCCGATCGACTCCAAGTCTACAGCAGACTCGCTTGAGACGTGAAGCTGGTCGAGGAGGCTGACGAGGCGGCTCTCGGGGTAGTCCGTGCCTGCGTCGGATGCAGGCTCATCGGAGATGCGAGTCTCGCCAAGTAGATCGGCGAGGCAGCTCGCCGCGCAGGTGTCGTCGACGCCTTGCAGCGCATCGAGGCAAATGCCATCGGGCGCAGCAGGCTGGCTGCGCTCGCGGGGGAGGAAAAGGGTTCCCGTCCAGAACAGGTCTCCGGACGACGGTGCACCTGGCCCCATGGTGGGCACCAAATGTCGGGTGGTAGGAGCCAGTAAGACATCGCCGGTGCTTGGAAACGGGATGAGGCGAAGACATGCACGCCGGCGAATCTTACCCAGGTTCGGGGCTCTCCGTGGAGATAACACCCCTAGTCCTGCTCTGCGGGGTCTCCGCATGATCACTAGATCAGTAAGAGTAGCTACAAATGCTCCTAGAGCTGTCGGGTTCAAGGGACAAGAAGAGCAAGGCTAGCTCTCACTTCCCTCTCTATATGGTGTGTGTGTAACTCTAAGAAGCCAACCCTTTGCATGGGTGCCCCGGGGGGTTTATATAGGCCTACCCCCCGGGGGTACAATTGTAATCCGGCTGGGCGCGGGTCCCAGTCGTCAGCGTCGGTGCTCGCCGGCTTCTCCGCCGGCCATTGGGGCCCGCCGACTGGTGGGTCCCGCCGGCTGCCGGCCTCTTGGTCGACAGGCCGGCCCCACCGCCAGGGGGTCCTGTCGGCGGCCGTTTACTGTAGCCTTGCCCTTGATGACGGGGGCTTCGTCGAGGTGAGCGTGGCTACAGTGTGCCGCCTCGAGGGCTCTCACTGTAGCCTTACCTTGTCTTGTCTCCTTAATGTGGCTCGTGCTTCGAGGGAGGGGAGTAGCCGGCTTTCGGGGGCCGGCTACACCCCTGGCCGACTGGGGGAGGCCGGGCCGCCTTCGTGTCTCTCTCTGGCTAAAGGGGCCCGCCGCCCGGGGGCCGTACTGGCATCTGTCGTGGATGACGTTGAGGCCAGCATGGCTACAGGGCCGAACCGGACGGGAGATGGCCGACCCGTACGGCGTCGTGTGGCCACGCCTGCCTCGGGATTCGGGGGTAGTGGGCCGCACTGTAGCCACACCCCGTCCCGTCACCGTTATGTGGGCGTAGTTTCGGTGGGTGCAGCCTTGGCCGGCTTCTTGGAGTCCGCGCTCTTCATGGCCGGCTCTGGGGAGTCGGCATTCTCTACGGCCGGCTTCCTGGAGTCGGCCATCTCGTAACTCTCTTGGGGGAGGTTGCTGCAGCTGGGTCGCCTTCTGAGAGTCGGCTCCTGGGATAGCCGTCCGAGGGAAGGCGGCCCAATGCTTTGAGTGCTCGATGGATCGAATGGTCTGATAATTTCTGAAGAGCCAGGGGTAGTCGGTTAGGATACCCGTGGCCATTTACTCCGACACTCTTCCAATGAAATGGTGTTGCTAAGTTTGCTTCATTTAATTAGCTATAGACTCAAAATTGTCTTTTCACCTAGGTACACGCGCTTAGCACCGTTTCTTCCTTGGGTCAACAAACTAGTCTCTCTCTTCTTGATTAACTTGCCACATCAGACTTTATGCCTATGTGGCAAGCGTAAGCACCTGTAGGAGCAAGTAAAAGTAAGTACAAGAGTGCGCTTTACATGGCATTTTTGCATATGTGAAGGAAAGAGAGGCAAGGAAAAAGTGGAGAAGTGGGCTCTCATGCAAGAGCCAGCCTCTACTACATGGTGGAGCATTGGGAGAGGCACCTATATGGAGGTGGTCAGGAATCGGGAGACTCGCGCCGGTCATAGCGCCGCAGTTAAAATGATAATGGCAAGTCAAATCACGGGGCCCCACCTGTCCAGCAGTAACTCGCTGTCAAATCACACAGCCCTACATTTGCAGCAGCCTACTCCCTCGTCTTCTCGCGTCTCTGTCGAACCGACTAGGCGGAACTGCCCTGCCTACCGCGCAGGAAAAGCCCCGCCCTCGACTTTTAAATACAACTACATCCGCTTAAGAATCCAATGATATACTTTTTGTGACATAGTAACTCGTATTTAGTTAGTCAAATGGATGACCTAGAACTACGTGCAGGCCCTATAAACCGAGACACCAAAAAATAAAAAAACCGAGACGGAGAGGGTAGTTCAGCACGTATCTTTTCAGATCAATATAGTCGGGATTCACCAAGGAGCAAAACCAAGTGGTAGGCTGCTTCTGTCGTGTTGGCGTAGCAACTCAAGCAGGGTCAGTCCCCACACGAAATGGCGACACACTTAACAGGACCCCTTTGGCCGACATGTGGCTCATCCACCGTCTTGTTCCACATGCGATGCACCAAATTACAGTTCGGAGCAGCGGTTGGTATTGGAGGCACCCCGGTCGTAGCGCCGCAGTAGTAGAAAATGAGCGATGAGGGGTCAAATCACAAAGCCCCACCTTTCCCGCATTAAGCTGGACGGACGAAGCAACCATCATTTCACTCTAGGGCGCAAGAGCATAAAGAAAAGAGAAAACAATGATGCGTGCGGCAGCTACCTAGGGCACCCTAGGGTAGGGGTCTCCACTACATATCCTTTTTTTGAAACCGCCTCCACTACAAATCGGCTTCTCCCTCGTCCTCTTGAAGAAAACCGATGATGAGTGTGGCGGTAGGGTTTGTAGGAGTACTACGGCGTGTGGGGCCACGTCGTAGTAAACGGATTCGAGTCGACGCCTTAAATATGTGTGGGCCGCTTGGTTTTACGGGAACAAGGCAAAATTTTGGGTTCGGGGACCAGTGGAGATATAGTACGTACAAAAAATTCTGGACGTAGGTTCTACCGAAAGGCAACGATGCATGGGCCCTGCATTTTGATATACCCGAGGCCGCGTGAAATTTGCTACTCTACTCAAAACTAGTAAGGTACACATGTATTGAACGCATGAGATTTCGAAACCAAATTACGAATAAATACACACTATAGCATGTAAAGCTTTGAGTCATATATGCGTGATGTAGATGTTCGTTTAGTTCTTATAGTTCATCTCATTCAAAATCAATTAGTTTTATATAAATGTTAAGATTCATGGGGTTGTGCATTGTAAATCATAAAGTAAAAAACAAATACTGGCAATTCATTTAGAAAAAAATAATCAATTATGATACAGAAGATTCTAGAACAAAGGAGAAGTGCTTGTGTTTTGAGGTTTGTGCATTATGCTTAAGTTCAACCATGGAGTCTTCTACATTGTACATGTGGCAGATCTAGTGGAATGTTGATGATATCCAACGGCAAGTAGTGCTCGGATTTGCCTATCTCTGCACTGTCGGGTTAGCTTCATCCAGCGACCATCTTTCAAAGTTATTGGCACACTATATAGTTCTTGTGCCATAGTTGCATGTTTTGGAAAAAAACTACTAGTGGGTTGTACTATCTATTTAGGAATAGAAGATGTATACATGGAAGTTGTAGGGAAAGAGATGACATGGAGCATCTCAATTCCTATGAGTAGGGATTGGAAAAGAGATGTCATTTGGTTCACATCATAGGAACTTTTCTATTGAATCTAGAGATGACATGTATCTCAATTCCTATGAGGAGGGATTAGAAAAGAGATGTAATTTGGTTCATATCATAGGAACTTTTCTATTGAATATACGCTAATGTTCATTTTCCTTTGAAATTAAGGGAGTATAGGAATCCATTCATATGAACCAAGTGGCTCTAAAGATATAGAAATGATATCATGTTTATTTCCTTTGAAATGTGGAGTATATGAATCTATTCCTATGAACCAATTGGCTCTAAAGGAAAAAATCCTATAAAAATCATATCATATAGAGTTCCTATGATATTCCTCGACACTAAAGGATGCTTGAAATTGCTGCGGGTGATACGATGGTCTTTCTTTGTAGACTCCTCACCCATCTTTATAGTTACCTCTTGAAGATGAATGAAATGATATATACATGGTATTCTACATGTGCAATTTGGTACGTGAAAACTCGGTAAAAGTTTGCGAGGTTCGAATTTTTAATAAAGCTATATGCACTGCATTTCGGAACGGAGGGAGCATACGGCAGTTGCTAACACTCACGTGGAAGATTTGTTTGTAGGAGGAGTGGCTGCTCTGTAAAATGACATGGCAAAACTGACACTGTCGGATGCCGATCTAACGGTTCCTTACGGCGTTCGTCAGGAAAAGGCTTGTGGCGAACGTTTGTCGGATAATGATTTACGGACACATGCATTGCATTGATACGTGCCCCCTCTCTCTCACGCACACGCACCCTCACGAGTGACGACTCTCCCGAGTCCTCTCGCAGACTCGCACGTCGCACCCACCGTCTATCTGCAGGTAGACGTCACGCACATATGTGCTCTTCACACCGTACCCTCACAACTTCTAAAAAACAAAAGACGGCGCGCACATTTTATTTTAGCTCACACGTCACACACTTATAATATTACTCTTGCGGCGAACGTTCTTTGGGCATAGTATATTGTACTCTCACGAAGAGAAGCAGTGCATGCATGCACTAATTCTCTCACACCCACTCGCGGGTACACGTAGGAGCGCATTTTTTTGAAGCTGGTACAACAAAATCACTCCACTATATATAAAAGCAGGAGCCTTAGTGCTTGCTTTACTAGGGTTCCTCTCGTTCACTCTCTCATGCTCTCCAGATCTAAGAAACACATAGGTGGCCCCACTCTCTCTCAGCTCACGGCTGGTCAAAAATCCGGCCGGACAACCTCGACTGGGGCAGGGGTGTAGGTGCATCGTTCACGCTGTCGTCGGCGGCTAGGGAGGAGACCAACGGCTGCCCACGCGTCCCGATCGGCAGCCGTGCCGTTCTCTCCGAGAGAGCGCCGGCTCGGGAGGGCCTCCGACCCCTTCTTCCTCCCTGCAGTATTGTGGCCAAGATGCGGCCTCCCGACGCCGTCTTTGCCACATGCCGACGACCCTCAGGTATATATTCCTTCGAAACCTGCCTTGCTCTACTGCCCCAGCTCCCTTCGTGTGGATCCTTTTCTACTTCCGTCCGCTGTTCCAAAGCCACCTAGACTTCTACTATTATTAAGTAAAGCTAGTTCATACAGTCGACTCAAAGCGTTGGTTCAAACAGGGAAGAAAGTGGGAAAGCTGTAGCATGAATCTAGGACTTGGTTCTAAGAGGAAACGGGGGAAAGTAGTAATATCTGTCACTATTTAAATAACCGTATTTCGTATTTGCGCAAACAGGGATGTCTGTCTCCATATCGTTTTGGGATGTCTGTCTCCGTATCGTTTCTATCCGCGCAATCAAAAGCACACACCTCAGTTTTAGTACAACTGCGCAAAATGAGATGGCTATCCCTCGTTGCTGTCGTCTAACCTCCCGTCTTCATGGTATCCCTACATTGGTAGTAACTAAGGTAGAATGACCAACGCAATCTAAAAGAAGCTGATTCATACGTTTTACTTCCTGATTGCAGTGCAGGGACGAGCGAAAACAACTGCATCCTAGTTTGGAATGCACTTTCTACCAGTTCATCCATGGACCGAGGACTAGTTGGCACGGCTGCACGGCAGTTTTTTGGACAGGTGCACGGACAAGAGGCATTGTGGTCTGCTTATTTCTGCAAATAGCAGTGCTTAAATTTAGTGGAATGCACAAGCATTTCAGCTGGTCAGTACACTGCATGGTTCAGTTCAGCATTCCAGCTGAGACCACAATTATAATTGGTTATTATGGAATGAGAGAACCTAACCCTGGATGGTGGCAACAAGAAAAAACCAGAGTGAACTCCAGGAAATTTAAGCCTGCCGGGAGGCCCTTTGCTCAGAGAAGCCTTGCTTGTTTTTTCCTGATTTGTAAACCTTCTCACAACTTTGTCTTTTGCTGTGAACTAGTATATGTTTGTTATGTTCTATGAATCATTGAGATGTATAAAATTGCTTAACTTATGCTTTTCAAGTTTTTTATGAAGACGAGTGTGAGTGTTCCACATGAGCGCTGGACTAGCGTGTGAACGTTTGGAATTTATTACATTGTGGCCTCAATTAACTGCATGAACCACTGTAACAAGATACATAGTTGCTTATACGTCACACAGCAGATTGTTGATTGTTAGCTGGTCGATAGCCTAGTGTTGAAGTGAGCTGAGCCAATGTGCCATGTTTTGCACAACTGCTTACAAGTGGGGCATCACCAACAGTGTTTACAAGTACTTATGTATATGTCGGCGCACGGTTCTCGAACGAGTGCGCTATTTCATCAAAACACACACTGCTCGTATGATAAACCGTGACAACTTATGTCTTACCATGCCATATTCATGAAAAAACTAGTGAGGACGCATCTGTTTCGGCAACAATTACGATGGTTCTCACATGATTCACGGGCACACAAAAGTAGCAGCAGTTCCCATAGACGGATTCAAACAGAGTACTAGCCCCAGAGGGGTCGATAATAGGCAAGGTTCGGATAATTAGACACAATCCAAACTACTATTAAACACTAGCTGGGGCAACTATTTCATGCCTCGATCTAATTTGGGTTGGACACAAGACGAACCTTGCCATGAACATCATCGAGGACGTCCCGCAGCAGCTCAACCCTGTGAACCTTCATGAAGACAACCATGTGGCCTTGCCACTGATAAACTTGTTTGTGGAGGCATGCCACGCCATCTTCCTGCGTAAGCTTGACAAGAACAGTATGCCTCACAAACGAAGGAGTAGCTTTGAACTTCTTGTGCTTCAGTACACCCTGGACAACACGCCTGACAACAGTGAGGCTGGAATACAACTCTTCATTGGTATAACCGCAAATGGCTTCCAGAATCTAACAGCCTAAGAACTCTGTTTTCCCAGTGCGTATATTCAGGTCGTCCGCCTCATAGCGAGTGACATGTACAACCACACAATCCTTGTCTCATCAGGGCTCTAATTGAAACAGAAACAAATTATGAATTACTTTTCAGTATAAGAAACACAAGTTATTTAAACCACTATGTATAGCATGGCATCGAAGCTAATAAAATTTTGCATTATTAATCACCACATACTTCCTTCTCTAAAAAAATCACCACATACTTAGATGAAAAACCACAATCGATATCGGCAAAGAAGGAAATCACCTTGGGCAGCTCAGCAGGGGGGGACATCCTTGAAGGGGGAAAACTGCTCCTGCAGTGCCACGGGGGCTGTAACCTCAAACAGGGCGTTGACCATCTCAGTAGTGGCCGTGAGCGTATCTGGGGTCGTCTCGGTGGTTGCCTCCATCTTCTTGGAGCTCTCTGTCTCGTGGGGATCAGCCTCCCGCGTCTGCTCCAATATCGGCAGATCTTTGCCTGGTTCTCCTTGGTCCATCATGAAACTGATGAATACTAGGAGACCACTGAAAGGAAAACATAATCGCAATGACAATGAAACAAAAAAGAGAGTGAGGATCGGTTACTGCTTTGCAAAAGTTCTTTTTTTTCTCTGAACGAAAATATACCAACATCACGGATCCGCTTACCTTCCCTTCGTTCGGAGAGAAGAACAGTGGCAGATGCGAGTGTTGCCTTTCTTGAAGACGGTGAGGGAGAAGGGGATTCAGCGAAGAGTGAAATGATGGTTGCTTCCTCCATCAAACTTAGACTGCGGGGAGGTGGGGTGTTGTGATACGGCGGCTCGTTACTCCCGCGCTACGACCGGGGTGACTCTCCGCCTGCATACTGCCTTCTAATTTGGTGGATGGCATTTGGGCCCGCGCGCTGCATGGCCTGCATGTCGGTGAACAAAAGTATAATGGCATTCAGTAGAGGGAGACATTTCAATGACCTAGGAGGAGCCAGAAGCGGTAGAGTGTCTCCACTGTACTAGTAGTAATTGTTTCTCTGGGCCCAAGACAAAACAGCCCATCCACACTAGTAAATAGTAAAATCAATTCAAAAGCCCATATATTTACTGAATGAGAGGCGCTACCCACACCCAGCACACCGCCCCCCCAAAACCTGGGTGCTCTTCTTCCTCCTCACTCCCACCCACCTCACGTCAGCTCGCTCCACTCGTACCCCCAAATTCCTCACCTCACTCCTACAGAAAACCCCAGCTCCCCTTCTTCTTCACTCCTACAGAAAACCCCCGGCTCCCCTTCTTCTTCGCTCGCACTACAACTAGGCTCGTCATTCGTTACTCTGCTCAAATCCGTGAGCGCGACGCAACGCCCTCGAGGAAAATGGAGTTGGCTGACCCGAGCGCCAAGAAGATGAGGCTCCCGCCAGCGGCGACGCCTGTTGTAGATCCCGCACCCGGCAGCGTGGGGAGAAGCGGCGACCCCGCCCCCACCGGATCCCAGGAACCCGTAGAGTCTCGGGTGGACCGCATCAGCGATCTCCCGGACGCCGTCCTTGGGGAGATCATCTTGCTTCTCCCCACCAAGGATTGCTGCTGCACTCAAGTCCTCTCAATTCGGTGGCGCCCTCTATGGCGCGCCGTGCCCCTTAATCTCGACTGTCGTCAGCTATATCTCTTCAATGATTTTGAAATCCCCAGAGCCATCATCTCCTCCTACAAGGGGTCCGTTCAAAGCCTCTACATCCCGTCATGCTACCTGAGCAAGCATACCATGCCCTGCATGGTGGATGCCTGGCTGAAATCCCCTGAATTCACAGAACTACAGCTGCTTGAGTTCTACTATTCCCCTGGAAATCACATACCACATACCGAACGCCATGAACTTATGCCCTCAGCACCGATGTCCATCTCGCGGTTTTCGTCCTCTCGCCACACCGCCACCTTTGCGCTGTGCTACCTACCAGACAATCTGGTACTAAACCTTCGACTCCCATTTCTCAAGAAACTTTCACTTGTGCGGGTTCGTATATCGGAGGCCTCATTGCACAGCATCATCCACTCCAGTTGCCCTGCGCTGGAGTGCTTGGTGCTTGTTTTCACAGTTAGAATCGGTTGTCTGCAAATAAAGTCGCCTAACCTTGTAAGAATTGGAATTTCTTTTGACGGAAGGCATCTCATCATCCAAGATGCCCCTTCACTTAAAAGGTTGATCCTTGATTCTAGTTATTCACCGTTGCAAATAACCGTCCTCTCTGCGCCTAAACTGGAGACCTTGGGTGTAATACATGATCTCTGTGCTCATTTCAATATGGTGTTTGGCTCCACAGTTCTTCAGGTACTTTATATTATCATCTACACTTGTAACCATAAGCTGCATTTTAAATTTCTGTGCATAATTTATATATCATCTTGGAGTACACATTTTGTACTAATATTATGTTCTATGCTCAATGAAGAGTTTCTCCATGGATGGCCTATCAATGGTGCTGGATTCTGTCAAGATCTTATATATCCAAATGAATAGTTTTGATCTGAACAAGATTATTGGCTTGCTGCAATGCTTTCCATGTCTGGAGAAGTTGTATATAAAGGTGATAATTTCACGCACATTCGAAGCCCGCATATAGTGTACTAGAATTAACCGTTCGGCTGTTGCTCTTTCGACACTCTTCTTTTAGACCTTAACTGTTCTCAATCTTCATGTCTATTTACGCAACAGGACGGGGTAAGAAAGTTATAACCAATCGATGGATTCGTAAGCATCGGGATTTTCTCACTTCTCATGAGATTCGATTGAAGACAATAACGCTAGAACGATATGTAGCCAACCGTGCAAACACAAGATTTGTCACATTCTTCCTGCTGAATGCGAGGTTACTATTGTCCATCAGCCTTAAGTTTATCAGAAGCATGGTTTTGATGGATGGGTATGTCGAAGAGCAAAAAAAGGAGTTTCAGGTGGGCAAAAGAGCTTCTGAACGTGCCGGGCTTCTATTTACAACATATTGTGGTCAAAATCCAGTAAATTTTACGACCCAGGATGTTCATTCTATGGACCTGCCCGATCCATTTGACTGTGACTGCCGAAAACAGTGCTGGAGTTAGATGTTGTTGCCCTTTTCAATCTGTTTTTTTTTGTAAACCTGATGAACAATTAACCCTCGTGCTTTTGTACAGTTTGTAAGCTGGAGTTAGATGTTCCTGCCCTTTTCAACTCGGCTGTGACTGTCATATTTTCTTTGAAACAAGGCAAATGGCTTGCCATTCGTTTAATTTAGAGTGAAATATTGTAACAAATCCCAACCAAGGGAAATAACATCACTCTCGCCGGCTGCTTGAGCTCACTGTGCATTACTGAAGCCAAGTGATTAGCCCCCACCAGCACCCACAAACTTATTTCGAACTAGCACATCAAATGGGCTGTAAATTTTCATAGGAAAGGCTCCATGACCGTGACAGATTTGGATTCTGACATTTGGGACCCGCGAGGAAATAGCCTATCCAAGGTGGTGTCGACTTACTAGCCAGTCAACAAACGATTCTGCCTACCAGCCGTTGGATTGACATCCATAATCTGTCGTGTATCTTCTATCTCTTGTCTTCTTCTTCCTCCAGCCACCCAAACCAAACCACCCCGTCGGCTCCGCCTGCTCCCGCCTCCCATGGCTGGCTGCGCCTCCGCCGCCCTATCGTACGTATCCTCCAACGTTGGCCAGTCCCTCCCTCTATTCCCCCACACGTCCTGTTATTCTCCGACGACGTCAGCCCCAACACGCACCCGCGCCCGAACCAGTCAACCCTCGTACTCCCCTCCGCCTGCGACTGGACCGGCGCATCTTCAACGGCTCCTGTTCGTTCCGTCCGAGGCCTCGCCGTCGTCCTCCGCCTTGCGGCCTTGGTTCGCTCGCCGCGAGCGGTGCGCCGCCCTCTTGCGTTGTCAATGTCGTCAACAACCGAGAGGAACAAGGAGATGAATGTACGTGGAGAGGATGACAGTAGGGACCCACCAGCGTCATGGCAGTACGCAAGCAAGTGCCTCTATAGTACAAGCCCAAAAATATGGTTCCTCCTAATGGTTGGACATCTGGGGCTCACGCCATTGTCAATGTAGTCAATAAACGAGAGAATTACACTACGAGCGGCTGACACCAGGGACCTAGCAAGTCGCGCAGTTTTTTTGAGGAACAAGCAGTTGTTATTTATACTAGTTTTAGCGATGGATCAGGGTAACAACGGGGCTGTGCGGGTGTTGTGGCCTGTCTAGCCAGGGTTTTATTTATGTTTACCACATCATGAGCCTAGTTGTGTTTTTTTCTTGCTGAAAATGGCTAGCCCAGTTCTATTTTTTTTAAAGAAATACCCAAACAAGGCCTACTTGCTTTACCGGCCCTGCTGGTCTGCAAATCTTTCAAGACGAGGAGAGTTTCATTCGGTTTGCCCAGAAATGGGCTGTACATTTTTAGAACACATCAAACCGGGAATTAGTTTCAATTTTTTTTCATTACAAGATCTTAAATTCCATTGATTTTTATGCGTGGACAATTATTTGGATTTTATATTTATATAAATTATTTTTCAAAATAGTTTGAATGTGAATCCATATTTCTGGATTAAAAACATTTGACCGCACCGAAATATGCAAAATTTCGTATACTTTTTAACCGTGGCCACAATATGGGGTGTAATGCTAGCAAAAAGAAGATGGGCTCTAAAAAAATTCTTAAGAATTAGCAAATGGGCTGTACATTATTAGAAATATTGGCAGATGGGTTGTATGCTGTTTTCCACAGATATGAGGCTGACTTGTGCGCCTACTACAGGTTGACGCGTATGCTTTCATAAAAAAAAGGTTGACACACACGCAACGCCCTGTCAACTTAGTCAACACACGAGAGCAGTGACTGTTGGATGTCCATCCAACGGCTATCGTGCTTCTTCAATCTCTGCTCTTCATGCTACAGCCGCTCAGACAAGCGCCAGCGGGACTGCCTGCTCCCTCCTCCCGCGGCCGGCTATGCTGCCGCGCAGGCCTCATGGCCCCACCGTACTCCCATCGCTGGCCTAGCCATCCCTCTACTCACCCACACATGCTGTTATTCTTCGGCGACAGCAGACGAACCAGTAAACCCTCGTACTCCTCCGCGTGGGAAACAACTGCCGAGTATTCCCTGGCTCCGTGTCGTTCCCTTCCTAGGCCTCGCCGTCGTCCACCGCCCTGGTGCTCTCGGTGCGGCCTGGTCAACGTGGTCAATGAACGACATCCATCGGAAGTGGACTGTACGTGGAGAGGCTGATAGCTGGGTCCACGGCCGCACGCAAGGAAATGCCTCCTTATTACGCGCAAAATAATGATTCCTCCACCTGACAGCTAGGACCCACAGGAAGGGCCTCTGTATTTTGCGAAAAAAATGTTCCCCCCCGCTGACAGGTCGGATCCACCAGCTATATCTTCGCACGCAAGGAAGTGCCTCCTTATTACGCCCAAAAAATGAATACCCCCTGCTAGCTGGGACCCACCATATTTTTGGGCTAACTTGTGGGCCTACTAAGTTGACGGGATGGAGGACTTTGTCAACTTAGTCAATACTCCACTGACCGTATGATGTCCATCCAACGGCCATAGTGCTTCTTCAACCTCTGGTCTTCTTGCTCCAGCCGCCCAAAGCAGCGCCGGTCGTGCCGCCTGCTCCTGCCTCCTGTGGCCGACTGTCCTACCGCGGAGGCCTCACCGCACCCATACTACTCCCACCACTGGCCAGGCCATCCCTCCACTCACCCACACCCCCTGTTATTCCGCGGCGACGGCAGCCTCACACCGCAGCCGAACCAGTGAACGCTCGTACTGCTCTCCGCGTGGGCATCCACTGCCGCGTCTTGCTCGGCTCCGCGTCGTCCCCTTCCTAGGCCTCGCCGTCGTCCACCGCCGTGGTGCTCTCGGCGCGGCATGGTCAATGTGGTCAACGACCGACTTCCATCGGAAGAGTACTGTACGTGGAGAGGCTGACAGCTAGGTCCACGGCAGCCGCAAGGAAGTGCCTCCTTATTACGCGGAAAATAATTATTCCTCCACCTGACAGCGGGGACCCACTGGACGGGCCACCAGTATTTTGCGAAAAAAATCGTTTCCCCCTGACTGTTGGGACCCACCGGACGGGCCACCGTATTTCATGAAAAAACGTTCCCCCCGCTGTCAGCTCGGACCCACCGGAAATTCCTCCTTATTACGCACAAAAAACGAATACTCCCCCGTCTAGCTGGGACCCACCTTGGTGGGAGGCTGACTTGTGGGCCTACTAAGTTGACGGGGATGAAGGGCTTTGTCAACTTAGTCAATATGAATGATTCTAGCTCCAGTGACCGTACGATGTCCATCCAACGGCCGTAGTGTTTCTTCAACCTCTGGTCTTCTTGCTCCAGCCGCCCAAAGCAGCGCCGGTCGTGCCGCATGCTCCTGCCTCCCGTGGCCGGCTGTGCTGCCGCAGAGGCCTCACCGCCCCCTACTATTCCCACCGCTGGCCAGGCCCTGCGGCGACGGCAGCCTCACACCGCAGCCGAACCAGTGAACCCTCGTACTCCTCTCCGCGCGGGCTTCCACTGTCGCGTCTTCCCCGGCTCCGCGTCGTCCCCTTCCTAGGCCTCGCCGTCGTCCACTGCCGTGGTGCTCTCCGCGCGGCGTGGTCAACGTGGTCAAGGAACGACTTCCATCGGAAGAGTACTGTATGTGGAGAGGCTGACAGCTGGGTCCACGACCACAACCCAGTTTTTTTGTGATTTGCCAAGTAAGTCGCTTTGTCAGGCCTGTTGGGCTGCAAATCTTTCAAGACAAGGAGAGCTTTCATTCGGCTGGCCGAGAAAATGGCCCATCAGTAATGAGAAATGGGCGGTACATTTTTAAAACACATCAAATCGGCAATTAGTTTCAAATATCTTTTTTTGCATTTCAAGATTTTAAATTACATTAATTTTTATGCGTGGAGAATTTGTTGGATTTTATATTGATATACATTTATTTTTAAAATCAGTTTGAATGTGAGTCAAAATTTCGGGATTAAAAACAGTTCAGACCGCACCGAAATATGCAAAACTTCGTATAATTTTTTAACCATGGCCACAATATGGGCTATAATGCTAACAGAAAGAATATGGGCTCTAAAAAAACCCTTAAGAATTAGAAAATAGCCTGTAAATTATTAGAAATAATGGCAGATGGGCTGTATGCTGTTTTCCACAGATTTGAGGCTTTCCTAAAAAAAAGGTTGATGCACAAGCACTGACTGTTAGATGTCCATCCAACGGCCGTCGTGCTTCTTCAATCTCTGCTCTTCCTGCTCCAGCCGCTCAAACAAGCGCCGGCGGGACTGCCTGCTCCCTCCTCCCCATGGCCGGTTGTGCTGCCGCGCAGGCCTCACCGCCCCACCGTACTCCCATCGCTGGCCTAGCCATCCCTCTACTCACCCACACCTGCTGTTATTCTCCGGCGACGGCAGACGAACCAGTAAACCCTCGTACAGTCGTACTCCCCTCCGCGTGGGAAACAACTGCCGAGTCTTCCCTCCCTCCGTGTCGTCCCCTTCCTAGGCCTTGCCGTCGTCCACCGCCGTGCTGCTCTCGGCGCGGCGTGGTCAATGTGGTCAACGACCGACTTCCATCGGAAGAGTACTGTGCGTGGAGACGCTGACAGCTGGGTCCACGGCTGCAGCAAGGAAGTGCCTCCTTATTACGCGCAAAATAATTATTCCTCCACCTGACAGCGGGGACCCACCGGACGGGCCACCGTATTTCGTGAAAAAAAACGTTTCCCCCTGACTGCTGGGACCCACCAGCTACACCTTCGCACGCAAGGAAGTGCGTCCGGGAAAACAAAAAACAAAACGATTTGCCCCCTTGACTGCTGGGACCCACCAGCTACATCTTCGCACGCAAGGAAGTGCCTGACAGTCGGGACCCACCTGGTCGAAGCATATGTAGCGTTGTCATTCTGGTCGCGAACGTGTACGTACATATATACTGGTGGATGTAGAGGCGCGCACGTGTCGTAATAGAGGCGCGCATGTAGCATGTACACGTACGTACAGCGGCCAGGGTGCAAGAAAGAAAATACGGCCACGTATGTGTACATACGGGCGGGGTCTCGAACACCTACTCACGCATATGTACGGCGAAGGCTCGTTGACATGGCTGGGTCGGAACGAAGAAACAACATCATCGTCGTGTTCATGGGGAGGCAACGGAATGCGTCGTGTTCATGGGGAGGCAACGGAATGCGTCGTGTTCATCGGGAGGCAAGGGAACGCGTGGGAGCCAACCGGCTGGGTCGGAACGGAATGCGTGGTCATGTTCATCGGGAGGGCTTGGACGGAACAGGCGATGGAAACGAGGCCTGGCGTACCGCAGAACGGAGGAAACGGCCTTGTGTTCGACCGGCCATGTTCGAAACGGGATCCTATTCATCGGGAGGGGTCTGGCGTACCGCAAAACGGACGAAACGGACCTCCTACGGTCGAAACGGGGGTCCTGTTGATCGGGAGGGGTGTGGCGTACCGCAAAACGGACGAAACGGACCTCCTACGGTCGAAACGGGGGTCTTGTTGATCGGGAGGGGTGTGGCGTACCGCAAAACGGGCGAAATGGACCTCCTACGGTCGAAACGGGGGTCCTGTTCATCGGGAGGGGTGTGGCGTACCGCAAAACGGGACTCCACGAGATACTGTTCATCTCCACCGTCGACCTCCTCCAGCCTCCACGGGCTCCTATTCATCCAGCCTCCACCGCGCGCTACTCCACCAGCTACTGTTCAACCACCCCTCCACGGGCACCCCTCCATCGTCTACTATTCAGCCAGCCCTCCACACCATGGGGTCCTGTTCAACCACCCCTCCACGGGCACCCCTCCACCGTCTACTGTTCATCCAGCCCTCCACACCACACGGTCCTGTTCATCCAGAGGCAACGCCACCGCTCACTGTTCATCCAACCCCCCCCCCCCCAACGCTCACTGTTCATCCCAGAGGCAGCATCGATCGGCTTCAGTTAGCAGCAGTAGCGAAGGAATCGCTCGATCGGGTTCAGTTAACAGCCATCGATCGATCGCTCGGGTTCAGTAACGTGTAGCCTGTAGTGCAATCGCTCGGGTTCAGTTAGAGCCCAACGCCTCGCACATACGCGCGTACGTCTACGAGAGAAACGCGCATCGCTCGGCCCCCGACCTCCCACCGTAACCGGGAACTCCCCGAAATTTTCCTCGCCCTCGCTTCTACCATGATTTTTTCCGTCATGGATGGCCCAAAGAATGTCATGCAGCTGCGTCTCCGGCCCACCCAAGACGAAAAGCCAATTTTCTGTCATGATTTTTTCTCATAGAAGTAGGGGCCCACCACATCTATGATGATACCGGGTTTTGTCACAATTATCGTCATAGAAGTGTCATATGTATGACAGAAAAAAATTTCGTTCGGCCCAAAATGTCACGGATGTGTCTTTTTTTGTAGTGTGTAGTCCTCGGGATGGTCGCCATCTCCTCCTGGCGCGGGGTCTCCCATGAATACTCCTAGCTCCCTTGTCAGGTCGTCATTCTTTTCTACTAGTATTGCGATTTCCTCCTCATATCCGTCGCGTGTAGACTTGAGTTCCTCTTCAAGCTCCATATTCCTGGTCATCACCTTCTTCAGATCTATCATTCTTGCGCACATTCGGTTCTCCTGGGGACGAATGTGCTGGTTTAACTCCTGGATGAAAGCTGCAATGGACCTGTCCCTCCTGGTGCTGATCATCTCCCATTGCTCATCTCGGCGCCCACATATCTGGTAAATGGTGTCCTTAAGATCCTTGTGATAAACTTCGCCAATGCATCCCATGGCGATGTGGGCTGCCATGCTCTTTCCTAGACTCCAGGTTGGTGCATCAAAGGAAAACTCTATGGGCTCAGTAACTGGCGTGAATGTCCTTCCTGGAACTTCAACTCGAATCATCCAACGCTCCTCTTCTGGTAAAGTGGCGGTGTAGGTCCCCGTGAAGCTTGGTATTCCGATGTTCAGGTACCTAGTGACTTCCTTCAAGTGTCGTCCAAAAGGTGTGTCTTCATCTGGTTGTGCAAACTTGTTCCATGGGTCCGCCATCTATAGAGTGGAAAATGGAGAGGAGTCAGAAATGAGTAGAGAAGAGTGACCTATGGCTTATCTTAGTGGTCGTGTCCTACAATCAGCGTGTGCTCTGATACCATCTTGTAGCGATCCAACCTCAAACGGTCGAATCTCTGTGCATAAGTGTCATCCCTAGATCGGTAATGCTGACACACACAGTACTTGAAGGATTTATAGCAGAGTGCAATCACACACTTATTACATCGAATGTCTCCAAAGAGAACTTGTTACAATAATATGGCTCAAGGCCATCTAAATAAGATAGCCGCGGAAGCATTGAAGGTAAATTAGTCCATCAACTCCAACGGCATAGCGGAGTGCACGACAATGACCTAGCGCACCTTACTCTTCGTCTGAAAAGTCTGCAACATAATACGTTGCAGCCCGAAACGGGTCAGCACATGGAATATGCTGGCAAAATAACACAATAGAGTAATGAAGTGGTAAATGCTATCACTACATGCATATATGGCTGGTGAAGGCTATATGATTAACATATTTTTGCGAAAAGACAACTTTTCACTACAACAAAGGAATATAATATTGTTAAATTATCATGGTAGTTGATAAATGTTGAGAAGGTTCCTCCAACTCAATCCCAATTAAACAATATTAATATCCCGACAAATTAATTTAGAGTGATGAGATCAACATGATAATTCAAGAACCAGATACTCAAGATGTCCATAACCGGGGACACGGCTAACCATGATTAGTTTGTACACTCTGCAGAGGTTTCCGCACTTTTCCCCACAAGACTCGATCTCCTCCGTTGAATTTCTCGCACAACATGGTGTTTGAGAAACGGATGACCGAGACACAGTCCTTCAGAAGCATTAACTCTTTACTCTGGGTAGACAGTTACACCTACTTTCCCCTACATCTGCTAGCCTACCACTGAAAGAGGTCACACAACATACTCAACTATGCCAGTGCCCATAATGGCTTGTGGCTGCACATGGAAGTTTCTAGCATGAATAATCTTATGATCCCTTTGAGCCTGGGTGGCGAACCGTAGGATGATCACACGGGTACTCCGGGATATCCTAGGACAACACTGGATTCTCCAGGTGCCCGCAACCAATCCACCCAGATGTGTATTTAAGTAGCCACCTTAAGTTAACCATTAATTAACAATCTCACATCTGTCATAGATACACTCAAACCCAAACCACGTCTACTAGCATAGCATAACGGTATAAGCATAACGTAGAAGTAACTCCCAGGGTTTGATAATAAAAGGGCAATAGGTTCTACCTCATCATCTACTTCCCAAACCCACATGTTAAGAGATCCTACTCATGCAATGTTTGAGGATTGAAACTAATGCATAAAACTGGGTAGTAAAGAAGTATGATCAATGTGTTACTTGGCTTGCTGATGATCCGCAAACCCTAGAGACTCGTAGTAGCACACTTCGCACTCCGGGAATTCTATCACAAACAAACTATAGCATACATAAGCACTCAAGCATAGATGCAATGGTAAAACTCAGATGAGAAAGATCAAATCTGAAAGTTCAACTGAAGAGCTTCGATTTGCAAAAAGAATCAATCAAATCGGAGCTACGAAACTCAAACTACGATCAAAAGAAATTGGAATTCAAATCTGCTTGAAACCAAATTTTTAATTGTAAAAATCATGTTCAAGTTGATTAACTGGAAAGAGGGGTTCAAGATGAAGATTTTGGCATTGGTTTCACTGGATTTGGACGAACGGTTAAAAAATTGTGAGGGTTTGAAGATCAGGGGCTAATCTGCGATAAAAATAATTGCGGATAGGTCCCTGGCGAAAATAAAATAGAAAAAGAAAAATCTATCAGACAAACGTCCGCTAACAGAGACAAACGAACGAATTCGTTCTTTATTAGATCTAAACGAACGAACGTTCGTAGAATAGCTCTAAACCGAGAAAACTGATCTATTTAAAAAACAAATCTAGTTCTAGGGTTTACCAAAATAAACCGACGAGAACCGGAAAAAAACCCAGCGTCGGCGGATCTAAACGGCGGCTGCTTCCGGCGAGGCGGCGGGGTCAACGGGCGGCGGCGGCGGCTGCCCGGGGCGGCACACATGCGCTCCTTTCCGCCTTTTTTGGGCACAACGACTGGGTTTGCCAACCATTCAGGGTACTGGACCTCGCGAATGACACCTGCTGCCTCCAGCTTGCGGGTTTCTTGGACGATGAAGGACTGCTTCTCTGTGGACTTCCGCCGCGCCCTCTGCTTCACAGGGCGTACATTGAGGCACACCTTCAAGTGGTGCTCAATCACTCCTCTTGGGACCCCTACCAGCTGATCGGCCTCCCAGGTGAATACTTCCTTGTTTGCACGCAAGAACTTCACCAGTGCCTCCTCTTGATCGGGGTCGAGGTTGGCACCTATGCTGAAGGTGGCCCCCGAGGACCCATCTTCCTCAACCGGCACCTGCTTGGTTTCTGCCTGGTCTTGAGTGAACAACTGCTTCTTCTTGGTTGGTGCGGCTGTTGGGGAACGTAGCAGAAATTCAAAATTTTCTACGCATCACCAAGATCAATCTATGGAGTAATCTAGCAACGAGGGGAAGGCGAGGGCATCTACATACCCTTGTAGATCGCGATGCAGAAGCGTTGCAAGAACGCGGGTGAAGGAGTCGTACTCTTAGCGATTCAGATCGCGGTTGATTCCGATCTAAGCACCGAAGAACGGTGCCTCCGCGTTCAACACACGTGCAGCCCGGTGACGTCTCCCACGCCTTGATCCAGCAAGGAGAGAGGGAGAGGTTGGGGAAGACTCCATCCAGCAGCAGCACGATGGCGTGGTGGTGATGGAGGAGCGTGGCAATCCTGCAGGGCTTCGCCAAGCACCGCGGGAGAGGAGAAGGGAGAGGGGAAGGGCTGCGCCAAGAGAGACCGGAAACCTCATATGTTGGGCAGCCCTAGACCTCAACTATATATAAGGGGGGGAGGGGCTGCGCCCCCTCTAGGGTTCCCACCCCAAGAGGTGGCGGCCAGCCCTAGATCCCATCTAGGGGGCGGCCAAGGGGAGGAGAGGGGGGGCGCCACTAGGGTGGGCCTTAAGGCCCATCTGGACCTAGGGTTTGCCCCCTGCCACTCTCCTATGCGCCTTGGGACTTGGTGGGGGGGGCGCACCAGCCCACCTGGGGCTGGTCCCCTCCCACACTTGGCCCACGCAGCCTTCTGGGGCTGGTGGCCCCACTTGGTGGACCCCCGGGACCCTCCCGGTGGTCCCGGTACATTACCGATAACACCCGAAACTTTTCCGGTGACCAAAACAGGACTTCCCATATATAAATCTTTACCTCCGGACCATTCCGGAACTCCTCGTGACGTCCGGGATCTCATCCGGGACTCCGAACAACATTCGGTAACCACATATATACTTTCCCTATAACCCTAGCGTCATCGAACCTTAAGTGTGTAGACTCTACGGGTTCGGGAACCATGCAGACATGACCGAGACGTTCTCCGGTCAATAACCAACAGCGGGATCTGGATACCCATGTTGGCTCCCACATGTTCCACGATGATCTCATCGGATGAACCACGATGTCGGGGATTCAATCAATCCCGTATGCAATTCCCTTTGTCTATCGATATGTTACTTGCCCGAGATTCGATCGTCGGTATCCCTATACCTTGTTCAATCTCGTTACCGGCAAGTCTCTTTACTCGTTCCGTAACTTACATCATCCCGTGATCAAATCCTTGGTCACATTGTGCACATTATGATGATGTCCTACCGAGTGGGCCCAGAGATACCTCTCCATTTACACGGAGTGACAAATCCCAGTCTCGATTCGTGCCAACCCAACAGACACTTTCGGAAATACCTGTAGTGCACCTTTATAGCCACCCAGTTACGTTGTGACGTTTGGTACACCCAAAGCATTCCTACGGTATCCGGGAGTTGCACAATCTCATGGTCTAAGGAAATGATACTTGACATTAGAAAAGCTCTGAGCAAACGAACTACACGATCTTGTGCTAGGCTTAGGATTGGGTCTTGTCCATCACATCATTCTCCTAATGATGTGATCCCGTTATCAACGACATCCAATGTCCATGGTTAGGAAACCGTAACCATCTATTGATCAACGAGCTAATCAACTAGAGGCTTACTAGGGACATGGTGTTGTCTATGTATCCACACATGTATCTGAGTTTCCTATCAATACAATTCTAGCATGGATAATAAACGATTATCATGAACAAGGAAATATAATAATAACCTATTTATTATTGCCTCTAGGGCATATTTCCAACAGTCTCCCAATTGCACTAGAGTCAATAATCTAGTCCACATCACCATGTGATTAACACTCATGGTCACATCACCATGTGACCAACATCCAAAGAGCTTACTAGAGTCAACAATCTAGTTCACATCACTATGTGATTACCACTCAATGAGTTCTGGTTTGATCATGTTATGCTTGTGAGAGAGGTTATTAGTCAATGTGTCTAAACCTTTCAGATCCGTGTGTGCTTTACGAATATCTATGTCATCTTGTGGATGCTACCACGCGCTACTTGGAGCCATTTCAAGTATCTGCTCTACTATACGAATCCGGTTTACTACTCAGAGCCATCCAGATTAGTGTCAAAGTTCGCATCGACGTAACCCTTTACGACGAACTCCTTTTCACCTCCATAATCGAGAAAATTCCTTAGTCCACTAGATACTAAGGATATGTTCGACCGCTGTCATGTGATCCATTCCCGGATCACTATTGTACCCCTTGACCAACTCATGGCAAGGCACACTACATGTGCGGTACACAGCATAGCATACTATAGAGCCTACGTCTAAAGCATAGGGGACGACCTTCGTCCTTTCTCTCTCTTCTGCTGTGGTCAGGTCTTGAGTCTTACTCAATACTCACACCTTGTAACACAGCCAAGAACTCCTTCTTTGCTGATCTATTTTGAACTCTTTCAAAATCATGTCAAGGTGTGCGTTCTTTGAAAGTATCATCAGGCGTCTTGATCTATCTCTATAGATCTTGATGCCCAATATGTAAGCAGCTTTATCCAGGTCTTCCTTTGAAAAACTCCTTTCAAACAACCCTTTATGCTTTCCAGAAATTTTACATTATTTCGGATCAACAATATGTCATTCACATATACTTATCAGAAATGTTGTAGCGCTCCCACTCACTTTATTGTAAATACAAGTTTCTAACAAACTTTGTATAAACCCAAAAACTTTGATCACTCCATCAAAGCGTATATTCTGACTCCGAGATGCTTGCTCTAATCCATGGAAGGATCGCTGGAGCTAGCATACCTTTTAGCATCCTTAGGATCGACAAAACCTTTCTGATTGTATCACATACAACCTTTCCTTACGAAAACTGGTAAGGAAACTTGTTTTTGACTTCCATCTGCCAGATTTCATAAATGCAGCTAATGCTAACATGATTCCGACGGACTTAAGCATCGCTACGGATGAGAAAATCTGATCGTAGTCAAATCCTTGAACTTGTGGAAATACTCTTTGCCACAAGTCGAGATTCATAGACGGTAACATTACCGTCCACGTCCGTCTTCTTCTCAAAGATCCATTTATCTCGGATTTCATGGCTTCTAACCATTTGTCGGAATATGGGCCCACCATCGCTTCTCCATAGCTCGTAGGTTCATTGTTGTCCAACAACATGACTTCCAAGACAGGATTACGGTACCGCTCAGGAGTAGTACATATCCTTGTCAACCTACGAGGTTTGGTAGTTACTTGATCCGAAGTTTCATGATCACTATCATAAGCTTCCACTTCAATTGGTGTAGGTGCCACAGGAACAACTTCCTGTGCCCTGCTACACACTAGTTGAAGTGACGGTTCAATAACCTTATCAAGTCTCCACCATCCTCCCACTCAATTCTTTCGAGAGAAACTTTTCCTCGAGAAAGGACCTGTTTCTAGAAGCAATTACTTTTGCTTCCAGATCTGAAATAGGAGGTATACCTAACTGTTTTTGGGTATTCTATGAAGACGCATTTATCCGCTTTGGGTTCGAGCTTATCAGCCTGAAACTTTTTCACAAAAGCATCGTAGCCCCAAACTTTTAAGAAACGACAACTTAGGTTTCTCTAAACGGTGTCGTCTCAACGGAATTGCGTGGTGCCCCTTTTAAAGTGAATGCGGTTATCTCTAATGCCTAACCCATAAACGATAGTGGTAGTTCGATAAGAGACATCATGGTATGCACCATATCCAATAGGGTGCAGTTATGATGTTCGGACACACCTTCACACTATGGTGTTCCAGGCGGTATTAATTGTGAAACACTTTCCACAATGTCTTAATTGTGTGCCAAACTCGTAACTCAGATACTCATCTCTATGATCATATCACAGACATTTTATCCTCTTGTCACGATGATCTTCAACTTCACTTTGAAATTACTTGAACCTTTCAATAATTCAGACTTGTGTTTCATCAAGTAAATACACTCAGCATCTACTCAAATCATCTGTGAAGTAAGAACATAACGATATCCACTGCATGCCTCAGCACTCATTGGACTGCATACATCAAAATGTATTACTTCCAATAAGTTGCTCTCTTGTTCCATCTTACTAAAAATGAGGCCTTTCAGTCATCTTGCCCATGTGGTATGATTTGCATGTCTCAAGTGATTCAAAATCAAGTGAGTCCAAACGATCCATATGTATGGAGTTTCTTCATGCATATATACCAATAGACATGGTTCGCATGTCTCAGACTTTTCAAAAAACGACTGAGTCCAAAGATCCATCTACATGGAGCTTCTTCATGCATTCTATACCAATATGACTCAAATGTCAGTGCCACAAGTATGTGGAACTATCATTACTATTTTATATCTTTTGGCACGAACATGTGTATCACTGCGATCGAGATTCATTTTAGGTGCAAGAGCATTGAAGGTATTATTCAAATAAACAGAGTAACCATTATTCTCCTTAAATGAATAACCGTATTGCGATAAACATAATCCAATCATGCTCAACGCAAACGCCAAATCTCGATGGCAGAGGGAGCATGCGATGCTTGATCACATCAACCTTGGAAACACTTCCAACACATATCGTCATCTCACCTTTAGCTAGTCTCCGTTTGTTCCGCAGCTTTTATTTCGAGTTACTAACACTTAGCAACCAAACCGGTATCTAATACCCTAGTGCTGCTAGGAGTACTAGTAAAGTACACATTCATATAATGTATATCCAATATACTTCTGTCGACCTTGCCTGCCTTCTCATCTACCACGTATCTAGGGTAGTTTTGCTTCAGTGACCGTTCCCCTCATTACAGAAGCACTTAGTCTCGGGTTTGGGTTCAACCTTGGGATTCTTCACTAGAGCAGCAAATGATTTGATGTTTCATGAAGTATCCCTTCTTCCCTTGCCCTTCTTGAAACTAGTGGTTTTACTAACCATCAACAATTGATGCTCCTACTTGATTTCTACTTTCGCGGTGTCAAACATCGCGAGTTGCTCAAGGATCATCATATCTATCCCTGACATGTTATAGTTCATCACGAAGCTCTAATAGCTTGGTGGCAGTGACTATGGAGAACCATCACTATCTCATCTGGAAGATTAACTCCCACTCGATTCAAGCGATTGTGGTACTCAGACAATCTGAGCACATGCTCAACGATTGAGCTTTTCTCCCTTAGTTTGCAGGCTTAAGAAACTTGTCAGAGGTCTCATACCTCTTGACGTGGGCACTAGTCTGAAATCCCAATTTCAGTCTTCGTAACATCTCATATGTTCTGCGACGTTTCAAAAATGGTCTTTGGTGCCACAATTCTAAACCGTTAGCATTACGCACTGAACTATCACGTAGTCATCAAAATGTGTATGTCAGATGTTTCGCAACATCTACAGACAACGCTGAGGTTCAGCACACCGAGCGGTGCATTAAGGACATAAGCCTTCTGTGCAGCAATGAGGACAATCCTCAGTTTACGGACCCAGTCCGCATAATTGCTACTACCAACTTTCAACTAAATTTTCTCTAGGAACATATCTTAAACAGTAGAACTAAAGAGTATGACATAATTTGCAAAGACCTTTTGACTATGTTCATGATAATGAAGTTCATCTGATTATTGAACTCCCACTCAGATAGACATCCCTCTAGTCATCTAAGTGATACATGATCCGAGTCAAACTAGGCCATGTCCGATCATCACGTGAGACGGACTAGTCATCATCGGTGAACATCTCCATGTTGATCGCATCTACTATACGACTCATGTTCGACCTTTCGATCTCTTGTGTTCCGAGGCCATGTCTATACATGCTAGGCTTGTCAAGTCAACCTAAGTGTTTCGCATGTGTTCCGAGGCCATGTCTGTACATGCTAGGCTCGTCAACACCCGTTGTATTCGAACGTTAGAATCTATCACACCCGATCATCACGTGGTGCTTCGAAACAATGAACCTTCGCAACGGTGCACAGTTAGGGGGAACACTTTCTTGAAATTATTATAAGGGATCATCTTACTTACTACCGTCGTTCTAAGCAAATAAGATGCATAACATGATAAACATCACATGCAATCAAATAGTGACATGATATGGCCAATATCATTTTGCTCCTTTGATCTCCATCTTCGGGGCACCATGATCATCTTTGTCACCGGCATGACACCATGATCTCCATCATTGTGTCTTCATGAAGTTGTCACGCCAACGATTACTTCTACTTCTATGGCTAACGCGCTTAGCAATAAAGTAAAATAATTTACATGGCGTTATTCAATGACACGCAGGTCATACAAAAAATAAAGACAACTCCTATGGCTCCTGCCGGTTGTCATACTCATCGACATGCAAGTCGTGATTCCTATTACAAGAATATGATCAATCTCATACATGACATATATCATTCATCACATCTTCTGGCCATATCACATCACATAGCACATGCTGCAAAAACAAGTTAGACGTCCTCTAATTGTTGTTGCAAGTTTTTACGTGGCTTGTATAGGTTTCTAGCAAGAACGTTTCTTACCTACGTAAAACCACAACGTGATATGCCAATTTCTATTTACCCTTCATAAGGACCCTTTTCATCGAATCCGTTCCGACTAAAGTGGGAGACACAGACACCCGCTAGCCACCTTATGCAACTAGTGCATGTCAGTCGGTGGAACCTGTCTCACGTAAGCGTACGTGTAAGGTCGGTCCGGGCCACTTCATCCCACAATGCCGCCGAAACAAGATAAGACTAGTAGCGGCAAGAAGAATTGGCAACATCGACGCCCACAACTACTTTGTGTTCTACTCGTGCATAGAAACTACGCATAGACCTAGCTCATGATGCCACTGTTGGGGAACGTAGCAGAAATTCAAAATTTTCTACGCATCACCAAGATCAATCTATGGAGTAATCTAGCAACGAGGGGAAGGGGAGTGCATCTACATACCCTTGTAGATCGCGATGCGGAAGCGTTGCAAGAACGCGGATGAAGTAGTCGTACTCATAGCGATTCAGATCGCGGTTGATTCCGATCTAAGCACCGAAGAATGGTGCCTCCGCATTCAACACACGTGCAGCCCGGTGACGTCTCCCACGCCTTGATCCAGCAAGGAGAGAGGGAGAGGTTGGGGAAGACTCCATCCAGCAGCAGCACGATGGCGTGGTGGTGATGGAGGAGCGTGGCAATCCTGTAGGGCTTCGCCATGCATCGCGGGAGAGGAGAAGGGAGAGGGGAAGGGCTGCGCCAAGAGAGACCAGAAACCTCATATGTTGGGCAGCCCTAGACCTCAACTATATATAAGGGGGGGAGGGGGCTGCGCCCCCTCTAGGGTTCCCACCCCAAGAGGTGGCGGCCAGCCCTAGATCCCATCTAGGGGGGCGGCCAAGGGGAGGAGAGGGGGGGCGCCACTAGGGTGGGCCTTAAGGCCCATCTGGACCTAGGGTTTGCCCCCTCCCACTCTCCCATGCGCCTTGGGCCTTGGTGGGGGGGCGCACCAGCCCACCTGGGGCTGGTCCCCTCCCACACTTGGCCCACGCAGCCTTCTGGGGCTGGTGGCCCCACTTGGTGGACCCCCGGGACCCTCCCGGTGGTCCCGGTACATTACCGATAACACCCGAAACTTTTCCGGTGAGCAAAACAGGACTTCCCGTATATAAATCTTTACCTCCAGACCATTCCGGAACTCCTCGTGAAGTCTGGGATCTCATCCGGGACTCCGAACAACATTCGGTAACCACGTACATACTTTCCCTATAACCCTAGCGTCATCGAACCTTAAGTGTGTAGACCCTACGGGTTCGAGAACCATGCAGACATGACCGAGACGTTCTCCGGTCAATAACCAACAGCGGGATCTGGATACCCATGTTGGCTCCCACATGTTCCACGATGATCTCATCGGATGAACCACGATGTCGGGGATTCAATCAATCCCGTATGCAATTCCCTTTGTCTATCGGTATGTTACTTGCCCGAGATTCGATCGTCGGTATCCCTATACCTTGTTCAATCTCGTTACCGGCAAGTCTCTTTACTCGTTCCGTAACTCACATCATCCCGTGATCAACTCCTTGGTCACATTGTGCACATTATGATGATGTCCTACCGAGTGGGCCCAGAGATACCTCTCCGTTTACACGGAGTGACAAATCCCAGTCTCGATTCGTGCCAACCCAACAGACACTTTCGGAAATACCTGTAGTGCACCTTTATAGCCACCCAGTTATGTTGTGACGTTTGGTACACCCAAAGCATTCCTACGGTATCCGGGAGTTGCACAATCTCATGGTCTAAGGAAATGATACTTGACATTAGAAAAGCTCTGAGCAAATGAACTACACGATCTTGTGCTAGGCTTAGGATTGGGTCTTGTCCATCACATCATTCTCCTAATGATGTGATCCCGTTATCAACGACATCCAATGTCCATGGTTAGGAAACCGTAACCATCTATTGATCAACGAGCTAGTTAACTAGAGGCTTACTAGGGACATGGTGTTGTCTATGTATCCACACATGTATCTGAGTTTCCTACCAATACAATTCTAGCATGGATAATAAACGATTATCATGAACAAGGAAATATAATAATAACCTATTTATTATTGCCTCTAGGGCATATTTCCAACAGCGGCTTCCTTAACTCTGGAGGTGTCCGCGTCAAACGGTTGCGCCGTCGCGGCGGTCTTGAGGGCAAGCTTGAGTTCCGCCAGAGCCTCCTTGGTATCTCCTACTATGGTAAGGACGTTCTTGCTCCCAGGCATCTTCATGAGGTTGTAGGCCGGATGGGTCGCGGCCATTGACTGAGCCAGAGCCGGGTACCCGAGAATGGCGTTGTACGGGAGGCTGATGTGGGCGATGTCGAAGTCGATCAGCTCGGTGCGGTAGTTGTCGCGAGTGCCGAAGGTCACGGGTAGGCGGATCTTCCTCAGAGGACTGGCGGAGCCGCCGCCGACTCCAGAGAAGGGCTTGCTAGGGTGAAGCCGCTCGAGCGGTACATGAAGAAGGCTAAAAGCTTCCATAGAGAACACGTTGAGGCCGACACCACCATCCATCAGGGTCTTGGTGACGGCCACTCTGCAGATGATGGGGGTGCAGAGCATTGGGAGCACGCCCGAGCGGACAGTGGTGACAGGGTGATCCCCTGAGTTGAAGGTTTGGTCGGCCTCGGGCGCCGCTGATAACCCACAAGTAGAGGGGATCAATTGTAGCATCTTTCGATTAGAGTGTCGAACCCAACGAGGAGCTAAAGGTAGAACAAATATTCCCTCAAGTTCTATCGACCACCGATACAACTCTACGCACGCTTAACGTTCGCTTTACCGGAAACAAGTATGAAACTAGAAGTACTTTGTAGGTGTTTTTGGATAGGTTTGCAAGAAAGTAAGAGCACGAAAATAAAACTAGGGTCCGCTTAGATAAAAACACAACTAAAGTAAATATAGCAAGTGTGTAAAAGTGGTGGTAGGAGTTGTGAAATTGTCCCTAAGCAATTGACTACTTTACTAGACCGATAGCAAGTTTTATGTGGGAGAGGCCACTGCTAGCATGTCATCCCTTACTTGGAATTCTATGCACTTATGGTTGGAACTATTACCAAGCATCCGCAACTACTAACATTCATTAAGGTAAAACCCAACCATAGCATTAAGATATATTGGTCCCCCTTCAATCCCGTATGCATCAATTTCTATGCTAGGCTGAAGCTTTTGTCACTCTTGCCCTCCAATACATAGTCCTATCAACATACAACTAACCCTATGGTGTGATCCACGCGCGTGCTCATATGATGGGCACCAAAGGATAGCAACATAACCACAAGCAAATTAAATCAATCATAGCAATTCATCAACCACCGATAGGACAACGAAAATCTACTCAGACATCATAGGATGGCAACGCATCATTGGATAATAATATGAAGCATAAAGCACCATGTTCAAGTAGAGGGTACAGCGGGTTGCGGGAGAGTGGACCGCTGTAGATAGAGGGGGGGAGGTGATGGAGATGTTGGTGAAGATGGCGAAGGTGTTGGTGAAGATCGCGATGATGATGATGGTGGCCACGGTCATGGTCAGGGGCGCGCGTGCCTTGAGTGGGCGTGGGCCCCACCCTCATGGCCACCTCGGGCACCATCTCGCGTTAATTTTACTTCCCAAAAATCACAAATATTCCAAAATAATTCTGCATCCGTTTTTATCCCGTTTGGACTCCGTTTGATATGGGGTTTCTACGAAACATAAAACATGCAACAAACAGGAACTGGGCACTGGATCAATATGTTAGTCCCAAAAATAATATAAAAGGTTGCCAAAAGTATATGAAAGTTGAATAATATTGGCATGGAACAATCAAAAATTATATATACGACGGAGCCGTATCAGCATCCCCAAGCTTAATTCCTGCTCGTCCTCGAGTAGGTAAATGATAAAAAAGATAATTTTTGATGTGGAATGCTACCTAGCATAATCTTGATCATGTATCTAATCATGGCATGAATAGTAAGACACGAGTGATTCAAAGCAATAGACTATCATTTGACATAAAAACAATAATACTTCAAGCATACCAACCAAGAAATTATGTCTTATCGAAATAACATAGCCAAAGAAAGCTCATCCCTACAAAATCATATAGTCTGGCTATGCTCCATCTTCACCACACAAAGCATTCAAATCATGCACAACCCCGATGACAAGCCGAGCAATTGGTTCATACTTTTTAACGCGCTTCAGCTTTTTCAACCCTCACGCAATACATGAGCGCAAGCCATGGATATAGCACTATAGGTGGAATAGCAAATGATGATGGAGGTTGTGTGGAGAAGACAAAAAAGGAGAAAGTCTCACATCGGCACAGCTAATCAACAAGCTATGGAGATGCCCATCAATTGATGTCAATGCGAGGAGTAGGGATGGCCATGCAACGGATGCACTAAAGCTATAAGTGTATGAAAGCTCAAACTAGAAACTAAGTGGGTGTGCATCCAACTTGCTTGCTCATGAAGACCTCGGGCATTTGAGGAAGGCCATCATCGGAATATACAAGCCAAGTTCTATAATGAGAATTCCCACTAGTATATGAAAGTGATAACTCAAGAGACTCTCTATATGAAGAACATGGAGCTACTCTGAAGCACAAGTGTGGTAAAAGGATAGTAACATGGCCCCTTCTCTCTTTTTCTCTCATTTTTTTATTTTCCCTTTTTTTGTGGGCTTCTTTGGCCTCTTTTTTTATTTGGGCTTCTTTGGCCTCTTTTATTTTTTTTATAAAGTCTGGAGTCTCATCCCGACTTGTGGGGGAATCATAGTCTCCATCATCCTTTCCTCAATGGGGCAATGTTCTAATAATGATGATCATCACACTTTTATTTACTTACAACTCAATATTACAACTCGATACTAGAACAAAGATATCACTCTATATGAATGCCTCCGGCGGTGTACCGGGATGTGCAATGATCTAGCATAGCAATGACATCAAAAAACGGACAAGCCATGAAAACATCATGCTAGCTATATTACGATCATGCAAAGCAATATGACAATAAATGCTCAATTCATGTACATGATGATGATGGAAGTTGCATGGCAATATATCTCGGAATGGCTATGGAAATGCCATAATAGGTAGGTATGGTGGCTGTTTTGAGGAAGATGTAATGAGGTTTATGTGTGATAGAGCGTATCGTATCACGGGGTTTGGATGCACCGGCGAAGTTTGCACCAACTCTCGAGGTGAGAAAGGGCAATGCACGGTACCGAAGAGGCTAGCAATGATGGAAGGGTGAGAGTGCGTATAATCCATGGACTCACATTAGTCATGAAGAACTCATATACTTATTGCAAAAGTTTATTAGCCCTCGAAGCAAAGTACTACTACGCATGCCCCTAGGGGGATAGATTGGTAGGAAAAGACCATCGCTCGTCCCCGACCGCCACTCATAAGGAAAGCAATGAAAGAACACCTCATGCTCCGATTTTGTTACAAAACGGTTCACCATACGTGCATGCTACGGGACATGCAAACCTCAACACAAGTATTCCACAATTTCACAATTACTCAACTAGCATGACTCTAATATCACCATCTTTATATCGCAAAACTATTGCAAGGAATCAAACATATCATATTCAGTGATCTACAAGTTTTATGTAGGATTTTATGACTAACCATGTGAATGACCAGTTCCTGACATCTCTCTAAATAGATATAAGTGAAGCAAGAGAGTTTAATTCTTTCTACAAAAGATATGCCCACGCTCTAACAAGTATAAGTGAAGCAAAAGAGCATTCTACAAACGGCGGTTGTCTAAGTGAAGAGAAACAGGCAATCCAAACTTCAAATGATATAAGTGAAGCACATGAAGCATTCTATAAAGCCAAACTCAAAGAATATAAGTGAAGTGCAAAGAGCATTCTATAAATCAACCAAGGACCATCTCATACCAGCATGGTGCATAAAAAGAAAAGTGAAAACTAAATGCAAAAGATGCTCCAAGATTGCACATATTGCATGAACGAAACGAATCCGAAAACATACCGATACTTGTTGAAGAAAGAGGGGATGCCTTCCGGGGCATCCCCAAGCTTAGACGCTTGAGTCTCCTTGAATATTTACTTGGGGTGCCTTGGGCATACCCAAGCTTGACCTCTTGCCTCTCTTCCTTCTTCTCACATCGAGACCTCCTCGATCATCGAACAATTCATCCACACAAAACTTCAACAGAAAACTCGGTAAGATCCGTTAGTATAATAAAGCAAATCACTACTCTAAGTACTGTTGAAAACCAATTCATATTTTGTTTTTTCATTGTGTCTACTGTAATATAACTTTTTCATGGCTTAATCCACTGATATAAATTGATAGTTTCATCAAAACAAGCAAACTTTGCATCAAAAACAGATTATGTCTAAAACAGAGCAGTCTGTAATAATCTGAACATTCACCATACTTCTGATACATGAAAAATTCTGCCAAAATTAGGAAAAATAAAACATTTGTATAGAAAGACAGTGCAAAAATAATCAGAACCATTTGAAGTTCCAGTAAAACATGTAAAATCGTGCACTACAGCCATAGTTTCTGTCCTGCACCGTACAAGCATTGTAAACATCCTAAAGGCAAACCTTGGCACATTATTTTTATAATACATTGGAATTGTACAAGGGGATAATTATTTTTGTTGAAAAGTTTCTGTAATCAAGATTCACAAAGTTTCCGTGAGCATGAACAAATTTCAAGGAGCTCTCCCACTTCAACAATGCTTGTCTTTCTCACTTTCGCTCTTCTTTTTTTGAAAAAGTTTTGGGTTCCCCTCTTTATTTTTGTTGTTTTTAAACTATATGAAAGCACACAACATAAATAAATGACTCTATAAAACTTCCGGGTTGTCTCCCTGGTAGCGCTTTCTTTAAGGCCATTAAGCTAGGCATATTGTGCTCAAGTAATGGATCCACCCGGATCCCAAGGTATATCAAAGCCAATTTTAATTAACAATGATTTGTAATTTAGTAGTGAGCACAAAGTAACATATATCACGCAATGACGAAGTCTAACTCTCTTGCTATGCATCGGCATGTCATAAAAGAACAATTCATGCACACAAAGTAAAGGCCAATGCATAGTATAAACAATTTCTTGCAATTTTATCATGTTGGAAACATAGAGAGGTGGAGATATAGTTCCTCTCTCATAATAATTGCAAGTAGGAGAAGCAAGCACATGCATATTATATCTATCAAAATCATCATGTGCAACGGTAGAAGGCAACCCATCAATATAATCCTTAATAAATGCAAACTTCTCCGATATAGTGCATTTTCGAGATTTCAAAAAGATAATAGGACTATCATGTGTGGGTGCAATAGCAACAATTTCAAGTTTAACATAAGGAACTATAGCAAGTTCATCTCCATAAGCATAATTCATATTGGCATCTTGGCCACAAGCATAGCAAGCATTATCAGAAAGGGATATTTCAAGAGAATCAACAGGATCATAACAATCATCATAGCAATCATCCTTCGGTAAGCAAAGGGAAATTAAACAATGTATGAGTTGAAGAGTTACTCTCATTAGAAGGTGGGCACGGGTGATCAATCCGCTCTTCCTCCTTTTGTTCTTCGCTCTCCTCCTCATCTTTTTCATCCAATGAGCTCACAGTTTCATCAACTTCTTCTTCCATAGATTCCTGCAAAATATTAGTCTCCTCGTGGACAGCGGAGACTTTCTCAATAAGTGCATTAATATCAGAATTGTATTCATAATTCTCATAACAATATTTAAGGATAGCTAAATTTTCAGGTCTATAAACCGAATCATCAAAATCTTCAAACTCTTTAAACATAGATTCAATTTCATAAGCACCCATAAAAGCAACAAATTCTTCTATTTGTTCCACATCATAGTAATCATATATACCATTAGCATAAGAAGCTAAGGTTTTATTATCATTAAATTCGCATAAAAAGGGAAGGTGTGGAGCCTTCATCCTATAGCAACAAGTATAATCATATCTCAAGCATAGTTGCCTAGCATACCAGTTCAATATATGAATTTGATCCCATAATAGTTTCCCTTTTTGTGTCATGCGGTAATCCCTAAAGTATTCACGTTGATCCAACGTTACTCCCATTACATAATTGAATGGGGTTTTCTCAGGATTATTAAAGTAGTACATAATATCTTTCACATAACCAGCATCGAGGGTTTTAGGAGGTTCCCCATCTCCATGAGAAGAAACTACACGTAATTTTTTTGGTATTTCGTGTTCCATATCCATAACTAAAGATAAAGAACAACTAAGAACAACAAATAAAAATTACTTAGTGATAAAGCAAACAAGCACACACGAGAATATTCACCCCACGCTATTGCTCCTTGGCAACGGCGCCAGAAAAAGGTCTTGATAACCCACAAGTATAGGGGATCAATTGTAGCCTCTTTCGATAAGTAAGAGTGTCGAACCCAACGAGGAGCTAAAGGTAGAACAAATATTCTCTCAAGTTCTATCGACCACCGATACAACTCTACGCACGCTTAACGTTCGCTTTACCGGAAACAAGTATGAATTTAGAAGTAAAGAGGCCACTGATAGCGTTCATTAAAAACACAACTAAAGTAAATATAGCGAGTGTGGAAAAGTGGTGGTAGGAGTTGCGAAATTGTCCCTAAGCAATTGACTACTTTACTAGACCGATAGCAAGTTTTATGTGGGAGAGGCCATTGCTAGCATGTCATCCCTTACTTGGAATTCTATGCACTTATGATTGGAACTATTAGCAAGCATCTGCAACTACTAACGTTCATTAAGGTAAAACCTAACCATAGCATTAAGATATATTGGTCCCCCTTCAATCCCGTATGCATCAATTTCTATGCTAGGCTGAAGCTTCTGTCACTCTTGCCCTCCAATACATATTCCTATCAACATACAACTAACCCTATGGTGTGATCCACGTGCACGCTCATATGATGGGCACCAAAGGACAACAACATAACCACAAGCAAATTAAATCAATCATAGCAATTCATCAACCACCGATAGGAGAACGAAAATCTACTCAGACATCACAGGATGGCAACACATCATTGGATAATAATATGAAGCATAAAGCACTATGTTCAAGTAGAGGGCAGCGGGTTGCGGGAGAGTGGGCCGCTGTAGATAGAGGGGGGAAGGTGATGGAGATGTTGGTAAAGATGGCGAAGGTGTTGGTGAAGATCGTGGTGATGATGATGGTGGCCACGACAGCGTTCCGGCGCCACCGGAGGAGAGGGGGAGAGGGGCCCCCTTCTTCCTCTTTTTCCTTGACCTCCTCCCTAGATGGGAGAAGGGTTTCCCCCTCTAGTCCTTGGCCTCCATGGCATGGGAGGGGCGAGAGCCCCTCCGAGATTGGATCTGTCTCTATGTCTCTCTCTGTTTCTGCGTTCTCGTCTGCTGCCCTTTCACCGTTTCGTGTATATATGGAGATCCGTAACTCCGATTGGATTGAAACCTTCGCCCAGATCTTTTTCACAAAAATTAGCTTTCTTGCGGCCGAAGAAGGGCATCAACCGCCTTACGGGTGGCCCACGAGGGTCAGGGCGCGCCTGCTTGGAGTGGGCGTGGGCCCCACCCTCGTGGCCACCTCGGGCACCGTCTCGCCTTGATTTTACTTCCCAAAAATCACAAATATTCCAAAATAATTCTCCGTCCGTTTTTATCCCGTTTGGACTCCGTTTGATATGGGGTTTCTGTGAAACATAAAACATGCAACAAACAGGAACTGGCACTCGGCACTGGATCAATATGTTAGTCCCAAAAATAATATAAAAAGTTGCCAAAAGTATATGAAAGTTGAATAATATTGGCATTGAACAATCAAAAATTATAGATACAACGGAGACGTATCAGCCGCCCAACCCAGGGGAGCCCCCTGCCGCGTGGAGGTGGCGCCAATCTGGCGGAAGAACAGCTTGGTGTGGCGGTCTGAGGGCGGCGCTTGTGAGCCGCCGAGGAGGGCCGCGACCGCGTGGGGCGCCGGTGCCGTGAAGCGTGTGGCGAAGAGGCCGCGCAAATCCTCCCAAGATGACACCGTGGATCCGGGGAGGTTGAGCAGCCAGGCGCGCGGCACGCCGGTGAGGGGCATGGGATGCCAGTTGGCCAAGACCTTGTCGTCGCCCCCGGCCTTAAGGACGGCCTCCTCGTATGCTTGCAGGAAAGCCATCGGGTGCACCGCGCCGTCGTAGCGCGGTGGCGTCTCCGGCTTGAACTTGGGCGGTGTAAGTGCATCTAGTGCCACCCCTAGTTGGTTTTGGAGTATTGACGACAAACCTGGTTGAGGGACTAATGTGTTTGTGAGAATTGCAGGATAACACAGGTAGTAGAGCCTCATTGATTCGGTTTACCTACCGGAGATGACCCCTAAAAATGTATGAAGACATTGAAGACAATGGTGGTATGTGAAGATATTCACATTGAAGACTATGACATGACAAGACATCACGTGAAGACTATGGAGCGCGAAGACTTAGTCGTTTCGTTGTTTCCTTTTCTTCTTTGTTGAGTCATAGGAACCACCGTACTGTTAAGTGGGGTCCCAGTGAACAAAGTCAGAGTGACTGAAGTGATGCTCAATGAAATCCTATGTCTTCGAGAGAAAACCATGAGAGCAAATCTTATCCAGAGCTGGATGAGTCAGCTTTACTTGTAGCCCAAGTCAAGCTGCCGCGTGTGTTTGAAATCTGACCGTTGGAACACGTGTCAGTTCCTTAGTGACCCAGGGTCATTTCAGGCAAATTAGGTCGGGTTGCCTAGTGGCTATAAATAGCCCACCCCCTACAACATAAATTGGTGGCTGCTCAGAGTTAGTGCACGGCTTTTGTCGTTTGAGAGCAACCCACCTCCGAAGCTTTTGAGAGAGAGAAATCCTTGTGAGGAAAAAGCCCAAACACCCAGAGCCAAAGAGTGTTAGGCATCACTGAAGTCTTTCTGTCCGCGTGACCTGAAGACTTGTTACACTTGAGGACTGTGAATCCTCCAGCCGGTTAGGCGTCGCGTTCTGAGCATCCAAGAGTCATTGTGGATCGCCGGTGAACGAAGTCCGTGAAGGTTTGGAAGTATACCTTGAAGACTTACCAGAGTGATTGGGCGAGGACTGGGTGTCTGTCGGGTGGTAGGTGCGACATATGCCAACGGGTGGCTTATCATTGTGGGAGCCAGTAAGACATCGCCGGTGCCTGGAAACGGGATAAGGCGAAGACATGCACGCCGGCGAATCTTACCCAGGTTCGGGGCTCTCCATGGAGATAACACCCCTAGTCCTGCTCTGTGGGGTCTCCGCATGATCACTAGATCAACACAAGTAGCTACAAGTGCTCCTTGAGCTGTTTGGCTAGGGGAAGAAGAAGGGCAAGGCTAGCTCTCCTTTTCTCTCTATGTGGTGTGTAAAACTCTATCAGATCAACCCTTTGCATGGGTGTCCCGGGGGATTTATATAGGCCTACCCCAGGGGTACAATGGTAATCCGGCTGGGTGCGGGTCCCAGCCGTCAGTGTCTGTGCTCGCCGGCTTCTCCGCCGGCCGTTGGGGCCGCCGACTGGTGGGTCCTGCCGGCTGCCGGCCTCTTGGTCGATAGGCCGGCCCCACCGCCTGGGGACCTTGTCGGCGGCTGGTTACTGTCTCCTCGCCCCTGATGACGATGGCTTTGTCGAGGTAAGCGTGGCTACAGTGCTGCGGCCTTGCGGGCTCTCACTGTAGCCTCACCTCGTCTTGTCTCCTTAATGATGCACATGTTTCGAGGGAGGGAGGTAGCCGGCTATTGGGAGCCGGCTACGCCCCAGGCCGACTAGGGGAGGCCGGGCCGCCTTTGAGCGTCTCTCTGGCTAAAGGGGCCCGCTGCCCGCGGGCCGTACTGGCGCGTGTCGTGGGTGACGTCGAGGTCAACATGGCTACAGTGCCGCGCAGGACGGGGGATGGCTGACCCGTACGGCGCCCTGTGGCCACGCATGTTCCGGGATTCGGGGGTGGTAGGCTGTACTGCGGCCACGCCCCGCCTTATCACCGTTATGTGGGTGCAGCCCTGGTGGGTGCAGTCTTGGCCGGCTTCTGGGAGTCGGCCTTCTTCATGGCCGGCTTCTGGGAGTCGGTCCTCTTAGGGCCGGCTTCCTGGAGTCGGCCATCTCGTAGCTTTCTTTGGGAAGGTTTTTGAGGCCGGGTCGCCTTCTGGTAGTTGGCCTTGGGGATAGCCGGCCAGAGGAAGGCGGCCCCACGCTCTGGATGCTTGAAGGCTCGATTGGCCTGATAATTTTTCAAAGAGCCAAGGGGAGTCGGTTAGGCTATCCGTGGCCATTTACTCTGATAGTAGTCCCCGAAGCTGGTTGGGCTTCGAGGCTGAGAGGAGGTCGAGAAGCTCGGTCAGCTTCTTATCTTGACGAGCCAGCAGCTGGGAGCCGGCTTCGGTTGGGTGCGCCATCTTGGCGAAACTTTTGAAGTCTGAAGGAGGGAGTCAGTTGGTGTGCACGCCGGGTTGCGGGCCGGCCGCTCGCCGCCCGCGTACCACGTGGCACCCTCCGGCTGAAAAAAGCCTGCCAACCCACGCGCGCGACAGGACGTCGCCGCAGGCCGGGGGCCCATCACTCCTACGCCTAGGCCCAGGCGCGGATTCTCTGTGGCCCAAAGCGGGCCGCACGACATCCGGCGGCAGTTTCTGCACGTCGTTAGGGCGCAATAATCGTGGGACGTGGGGGAGTGGGCGCAGTTAATCCCACGTTCCCCCCACGCCTCGCCTCCTCGACTTCACCGCACGAGGCTATAAGTAGGGGGAGGAGGGGAAGCGGCAGACGCTCGCACGCTCATCCTCTCTCTGCCATCTTCTTACTCCTCCTTTCCATCGCAGCAGCATTTTGCCGCCGCGCCATCCCACCAATCTTCGCACGACCCCGCAGCTTTGACGCCGCGGGGCCGTGCTTTCTCCGCCGCCGCACCCTTTCTCGCCAGCTTCTCGCCATCATGCAGTACGGCGAAGACTGGGACGGCTCCAACGTCCATACGGACCACATCGACTTCCTCCGCAAGACGCGGCGGTTGCCCGGCAAGGACCAGGTGCGGGTCCGTCTCGCGCCGGAGAAGGAGATCACGCTAGCGCAGGAGGAAGGCGAGCGGGTAATCTTTCGCTCACACTTCCTGTGCGGCCTCGGTCTTCCCGCGAGCGCCTTCTTCCGCTCCTTCCTCGAGTTTTATCAGCTCCAACCGCACCACCTCACTCCAAACACGGTGGTGCTGCTGTCCGCCTTCGTCACTCTGTGCTAGGGCTTTCTTGGCGTTCTTCCCACCCTCGAGCTCTGGGGGGAATTCTTCCAAACCAAGCTCGGCACCCGCATGCAGGGCGTGCCGGCTCAGAGCGGCGCCTTTATCGCGATGCGGAGGGTGGCAGCCGACAACCCTTCCCTGTCATCATGCTGATCCAGTCGGTGAAGCACTGGCAGAAATCGTACTTCTACGTCAAGAACGTCGCCACGCAAGGCCGGCTGGGAGGCGGCCCCAGTGGTCCTATCGGGCCGTGACGCTGTCGCCGGCTGGAGCCGCGGCCGTCGCCCGACTCCGGGTAATGATCCAGTCGGAGGGCCTGACTGGGTCCGACCTGCTGGCCGCCTTCGTCATGCGCCAGGTGCTCCCGCTTCAAAGCCGCCCTCATCTAATCTGTCAGATGAGCGGCCAACTTGATCCGAGTCGGATGTGCAGCAAGGAGATGCCTCATGACGAGGTGGCTCATATGGTGAATTATCTCGCGAACTGCAAGCTCTCCGCAGAGTGGCAGTTTGGCAAGGAGCCGTACTCCCATGCTCATCCCCCGCCTACGGTATGCTTTCTTTATCTTTTCTTCTTTTAGTTTGGTCACCAAGTTTTTCTTGGCCGACTCTGACCAGTCGGCACGTCTTGGCAGAGCCCTCTCCTTCGACCTGCGGCCGGGACAGCGGGGGCGGATCGCCGATTTCTCCCCGACCGGGCGGAGCATGACTTGGAGGACCTCGACTTGGGGGCGGCCGCCATGGACGACAACACCGAGGCGGGAGGCGGCGAGGCAGGCGGCGACGCAGGCGGCTCCGGGCATGGAGCCAGCTTTGACGACTGGCCGGATGATGACAAGGCCGAAATCGTCCCACGCCGCCAGCCGGCGTCCGACCATGGCTCGGGGCGGCGCACAGAAGCGTCGGGCCGCGTCGGGCTTGTTCGGCAGTCGGCCGAAGAAGCCCAGGGGCGGGGCGGCGGCGACCAGACGGGATGAGGCGGCCGCGAAGGCGGCCCGCTTCCGCAAGGTGGTGAAGCAGCCGCAAACAGTTTCGGCGTAAGTGTAGATTCTCTTGCTTACTCCTTCTTCTTTTCTTGTCGATTTCTGAATCCTTGTCTTGTCTCAAAAATCAGGGCTCCGCTTTCTCTTGAGCGGGTTGCTGCCGCCTTCGTGGTTGGATCGCCGGGAGGATCTGGGAGCACCCGCCGTGTGGACCCCGCGCCGAGCTTCAAGCGGAGACGGAGCGAAATGCGCGGGAGGCACGGGAGGAGCGGGAGGCGGATGAGCTGAGGGTGGCTGCCGCCAAGGCGGCGCAGGAGGAGGCGGAGGAGTCGGCGAAGGCACGTGCCGATGCGGCGGCCAAGGCCCAGGCGGAGGCTGCAACCGCAGCGACAGCGGAGGGGGCCTTGCTTGTCACCCCCCTGCGTGTCGCGGCGCCCGAGATCCCGGAGCCCCCACCGGAGGAAGCCGGCGGCGACCTGCCGGGATTGGAGAGGGAGGACGACATCGTCGTCCAGGAGAGGGAGGCGGCACCGCCCTCGCCGACCGGGGCGGCCCAAGGCAGCCGGCCTAACGCGCCGCCCGCGCAATCGGCTGGAGGCAAGCCGGCTGTGAGGACGGACCTGGTGGTCCAGTCGCCATCGCGCTAGCGCGCGGGGAAGGCAACTTTGGCTCCGGACCCGCGGAAGGCCGCGGGCTCCAGCTCGTCGGCCCAGGACGTGGAGACGGCCAGCGCCAGCTCGGGGTGGACACCGGGAGGTGGGATGGCCGTGGTGAATGTGGCGGCGCAAGAAGTCCGGAACCGGCTTCAGTCCCAGGCCGCAGTGCTGAGGCAGTATAATGACGAGTTCCTTGCGACACGGGCGGCCATTCGGGTGAGTCTTCCCTTTTTTGCTTGTTGATCTTGGTTTCTTTCGTGGGGGCGCGTCAGCGCACCCACTGGGTGTAGTCCCCGAGTTTCGAGTCGGCTGCTGAGCAGGCGGCTTGCAACTTCTTAGTAGGCTTTGTTTGCTATCTTGTTCTCATTCACTTCTCTGTCTGACTTGCAGGACTACCACAACCTCCGTGCGGCTGCCTTCAACTCCCAGGCTCGTGAGCTGACCCAGAAGACTGCTGATCTAACTGAGAGCCGGGGTAAGTGCTTCATCTTTTATCTCACGTGAGGGCGCGTCAGCGCACCCACTGGGTGTAGTCCCCGAGATTCGGGCCGACTGCTGAGGAGTCGGGTTGGATCTTTCTTGATGACTTCTTTCTTATTGCTCTTTTCTTCTCTGCCATATCTGCAGCGGCCAACGCCAAACTGAGGGAGCAGCTGGGTGGAACCCAGGCCGCCCTTTGCGCTAAGGAAGCCGAGTTCGATGCCTTGGCTCAGGAGCGTGACCGCCTGGTCAAGAAGCTGGCCGACCAGGAGGAGAGCCATAAGGCGGCCCTGAAGGCGGTGTAGGATAGCGAGGCCGCCCTCCAAGCCGAATACGAGACCGAGGCGGCGAGCTGAGCTGAGGCGAGGCAGTCGTTGATCAACGGCTACGGCCAGATCGAAGACTTGGTTGACGGTAGGTCGCCTTCTTCTTCGTTCCTTGCTTGCCGCTTGCCGTTTGGTTCATTCTCTAACTTTATATTTTTCTCTTCTTTCTCTTTCTTTCTTTCTTGTGCAGAGTACTTCCCTGGCTTCTCTACTGCCGCCAACCAGGTCGTCGAGGCCCACCGTGAGGCGCAAAGGCGGGCTGGCGCTGAGATCGCGCCGAACGCTCACCGGTCGCTTGAGGAACAGCTCCTGGCGATTCAAGCCCGCCTCCAGCCGGTCACCGCATGCTCCGCCGGCTTCAACGTGTTGGGGCGCAGGTGCTGACCGCTCTCTGGCCCGGCAAGGTGATTCCCCGCACCCCCAGTCGGACTGCCGACTGGCTGGAGGTAGCCGCCGGCCGCTTCGAGGCCTGGAAGGCTTCTGCAGCTCGGTCAGGCGCCAGGCGGGCGCTGGAGTTCGTCAAAGCTTGGTATCCTGAGCTGAGCTTGGACCAGCTGGCCACCTGGCGGTAGGAGGCCGACATGGAGCTGGAGCCGGCGTGGCCGGCTATCATCCAGCGTGCCTCAGCGATCGCCGACTACATCGACACCAGCGCCTTTGCTCCTGAGGTGGATGAATACGGCGTTGCCTAGCCGGAGGAGTGGTTCGGGCTGAACCCAGTAGATGGCGAAGACTCGGCGGAGGAGATCGACTCCAGCGACGAGGGCGAGGAGGAGGAGGAGGAGGGTGAAGATGTCGTGCCAGATGGCGGAGCAGCCAGCCAGCCTCAGCTTGACCGTGCCTCCAGCAACAAGGCGCGTGCGAGCGCACCGCCTGCAGCCGGCGATGATCAAGCCGAGACTTGCCAGCCGGCCACTCCTCCAGCCGGTGCTGCCGTCTCCACCGATCAACCCGGCTCCCCTGTTGCGCCCTTAGCCTAATCTGCCGCCTTTACTTTCCTGTTTTATTACTCTTTGAACAATATTTTGTTAAGTTTGCGCAGTTCCACCCACTGGGGGTGTATTCAAACTATATTGACTGCCGGCCTGTTGAAGGCCTTATGTGTAAATATAATCATGCATGTGTTTGGCTTTCCATTGTTCTTGCTTTTCATCCTTTGGCTGTTTCCTTTGCCGCCCTCCCTTGGTTGCCGCTTTCCCAGCCGGACAGCTGCTCTGCAGTCTGTGGCTGGAGAGGTGCTTGGCCGGTTGGGAGGGCAAGTACTCTAGCTTTCTTGGATTGTAGCAAAGTGACTGGGAAGCCGGCCAGCCGGTTGTTCTGACAGCCGGTAGGCGTGGTTGGAGGCCGGCTTGTGTTATATAAGTTCGTTAGTCCTTAGCCATTTTTCATGTGGGCATCCTTTCCTGCCTTTGGCTCTTGCCAGTCAGACAGTCGGTTCTTTGAGCTGCGACTTACAACAAGAGAGGGCTCGGGTGCTGGCACACTACTTGTCTAACTTCAGGTAGAACTTTTAATATAACTCAAGGCGGCCAGTCCCCGGGCCGACTAGTCGAACCCGGTGCCAGATAGAGAATCAAATGTAATAGTACATTCATGGGTATGACATTCGTCATTCATAGATAAAGGAGGGTAGCTCCCGAGTGCGCCTCGGGGGGCCCGTTGTCTTGTACTTAATACAAAAAGGTAGCGTGATACATACTACTTTTAACTGTAAAATCTTCTCAGGAGATTGGCGTTCCATTGTCGTTCCGACTCCTTGCCGGAATCATCCCTCTTGCGTGCCCTCGGCTTCTGTGCGTCGATCAGGTAGTAGGAGTCGTTGCCTAGGGCCTTGCTGATGACGAAAGGGCCTTCCCAAGGGGCTGAGAGCTTGTGCTGGCCGGCTGTTCGCTGGATCAGCCGGAGCACAAGATCGCCTTCTTGGAAGGATCTTGGCTTGACCTTCCGGTTGTGGTAACGGCGCAAACCCTGCTGGTAGATGGCGGACCGGCTGAGTGCTAACAGCCGGCCTTCTTCCAGCAGGTCGACACCGTCTTCTCGCGCTTCCTTGGCCTCCGCCTCCGTGTACATGGTGACCCGAGGCGAGTCGAACTCGATGTCAGTTGGGATGACAGCCTCGGCACCATATACAAGGAAGAAAGGAGTGAAGCCGGTTGACATGTTAGGGGTAGTACGCAGACTCCAGAGGACAGCCGGCAGCTCATCGAACCAGCAGCCGGCCGAACGCTCCAGTGGTACGACCAGTCGGGGCTTGATGCCGGAGAGGATTAGGCCGTTTGCTCGCTTGACCTGGCCGTTAGACTGCGGGTGGGCAACGGACGCTAAGACGAGTCGGATGCCCTGTGTCACGCAGAAACGTGCCAGTGCTCCCTTGGCAAAATTCGTGCCATTGTCGGTGATGATGCTGTGTGGTATACCATACCGAGTGGTGATGTCTGCGATGAATGTCACGGCAGTCGGCCCGTTCAGCTTGTTGATTGGCTTCTCTTCAATCCACTTGGTGAATTTGTCCACGGCGACCAGCAGATGTGTCATGCCGCCGCGGGCTGTCTTGAATGGGCCGACCATGTCCAGCCCCCAAACGGCGAAGGGCTAGGTGAGGGGGATGGTCTTGAGTGCAGAAGCCGGCAGGTGTTGCTTGGAGCTGAAGACTTGGCATCCTTTGCAGCATTTGACTAATTCCTTGGCGTCTTCCAAAGCAGTCGGCCAGAAGAAACCATGGCGGAAAGCTTTGGCGACAAGTGATCTTGAGGCCGCATGGTGGCCTCATTCGCCTTGGTGGATATCAATGAGGGTTGCTATGCCCTTCTCTGGCTCAACGCAGCGCTGGAAGACTCCAGTGACGCTACGCTTAACAAGTTCTCTGTTTATTATTGCGTATGCTCCGGCTCGGCGTTGAACTAGTCTTGCCGAGATCTCATCAGTCGGCAGCTCTCTGTTTACTAGGAAGTTGAGGATGGGCTAGGCCCATGATTGAGCTGTGACTTCTTCTGTTGTCAGTACGGCTACTATGACCCGGGTGGGTGGGTTAGGTGGTGGAGAGTTGGAGTCGGCCACCGCCTATTGTGTCGTTGCAGTCCCCGGGCCGATTGCTGTAGTCCCCGGGCTGACTGCTGTAGTCCCCGGGCCGGGTTCTAATGTCCCCGAGCTGGGAGCAACTACGGCAGTCCCCCGACCGCTTGTCGAAGTCCCCGAGCCGCCTGCTGGGTTCCCCCAGTCAGATTCGACTACATCAGGGGCAGGCGGTACGAAGATAGAGTCCGATTCTGGAGACGGCTTGACAGACGGTTTGAGGAGGCGCTGGAGAGAGACGCCGGTTGGTATAGTTTGTCGGGTGGAGCCGATCGGTGCCAGGGCATCTGCTTGCTCGTTGTCGGCCCGTGGCACGTGGAGGAACTCGCACCCTTCAAAGTATCCGCTGATTTGCTGGACGAGGAATTGATAGCTCGCCATGTTTGTGTCCTTGGCGTCCCACTCGCCAGATGACTGCTGGACCACCAACTCCGAGTCGCCATAACACAGGATCCGGCATATGCCGAGCTCTTTGGCTAGCCGGAGCCCATGTATGAGCGCCTCGTACTCAGCCACATTGTTGGAGGCGGCAAAATGGATTTGCAATGTGTATCTGAGCTTGTCGCTCTTGGGAGAGGTGAGGATGATGCCGGCTCCCAAGCCGGTGCACATCTTAGATCCGTCGTAGTGCATCCGCCAATGAGTGGATTCGGGAGCCGGCGGTAGGTACTGGGTCTCGGCCCAGTCGACAAGGAAGTCGGCCAATGCTTGGGATTTGATGGCGGTGCGGGGCTGGTAGAAGATCATGTAAGGAGCCAGCGCAATGGCCCACTTAGCCACCCGACCGGATGCATCCCGGCTGCCTATGATCTCAGCAAGCGGGGCGGTGCATACGACCGTGATGGGATGCTCTTGAAAGTAGGTCTTCAGCTTCTCGGCTGCGAAGTACACTCCATAGCACATCTTCTGGTAATGCGGGTAATTTTGCTTCGAGGTGGACAGTACTTCGCTTAAATAATATGCCGGCCTCTGGACTAACTGAGCTCGGCCTTCTTCTGGGCGCTGGACCACGATGACTGTACTGACCACTCAGCTAGTCGCAACAATGTAAAGGAGCATGGGCTCTTTCTCAGTCGGCGCTGCCAGGACAGGTGGTGTGGGCAGCATCTTCTTCAACTCGTGGAAAGCTTGGTCTGCTTAGTCGTTCCACTCGAAGTGGGTGGATTTCTTCATGAGTCGGTATAGGGGGAGAGCCTTCTCCCCCAGCCGGCTGATAAAGCGGTTTAGGGAGGCCAGGCACCCGGTAAACTTCTAAACGTCTCGCAACTTGGTAGGAATCTCCATTCTCTCTATGGCCTTGATCTTCACTTGGTTGCACTCGCTGCCGCGTTCGGAGACCAAAAAGCCTAGAAGCTGGCCGGCTAGTACTCCGAACACGCATTTCTCAGGGTTGAGCTTGATCTGGAATTGGCACAAGTTGGCAAATGTTTCTCTGAGGTCTTCCAGCAGGGTGCCGCGCTTCTCCGTCTCACCACAATATCGTCTACATAGACGTGGGCATTTCTGCCGAGTTGCTTGAGGAGGCATTTCTGGATGCAACGCTGAAAAGTGGCACCGGCATTTCTCAAGCCGAATGTCATAGTCAGGTAGCAGAAAGCTCTGAATGGTGTGATGAAGGCGGTCTTCAGGCGGTCGGCTGGGTCCAACATGATCTGGTGGTATCCTGAGTAAGCATCCAAGAAACTCAACAGCTCGCATCCGGCTGTGGAGTCTATCACTTGATCGATCCGTGGTAGGGCAAACGGATCTTTGGGGCAGGCTTTGTTGAGGCTGGTGTAATCTATACACATACGCCATTTATTGTTCTTCTTCAACACCAAGACCGGGTTGGCAAGCCACCCTGGAAAAAACACCTCCATAATGAAGGAGGCGGCCAAGAGTCGGGCTATCTCTTCTCCTACGATCCTTCTTTTCTCCTCCGACAGTCGGCGGAGAGGCTGCTTGACTGGTTTTGCGTCCGCTCGGACGTGTAGCTTGTGCTCGGCGAAATCCTTCAGAACACCCGGCATGTCCTTTGGGGACCATGCAAAGATGTCCCAATTCTCATGAAGGAAGTTGACGAGCTCGCCTTCCTATTTACTGTCCAGGTTTGCACCAATGACAACAAACCTCTCCGGGTTCTCCGGGTCCGGAGGTATCTTCTTCGTCTCCTTGGCCAGCTGGAAGGAGCCTTGAGCATCATATTCCTTGGGGCTGGGGGACAGGGGCCGACTGCTTGCCGGCCATGGCCACGACTCGGTCCAGCATCTTCTTCTCTTCAGCAACCACGAGGGACTCGGCCAGTCGGCTGCTGGCCGCAGCGCACTCGATGGACTTCTTGTAGTCTCTGGCTATAGTGATGATCCCCTTTGAACTCGACATCTTCATCTTGAGGTAGGCGTTGTGGGGCACAGCCATGAACTTAGCCAGGGCAGGTCGGCCACGCAAGGCGTGGTAAGGGCTTTCTAGATCCACTACTTCAAACCAGATCGCTTCTCGGCGAAAGTGATCCTTGTCTCCGAAGAGAACATCCATCTTGATCTTGCCGATTGGGGAACAGGACAGGCCGGGTACGATGCTATGGAACACAGTCCGGCTTGGCATGAGCTGCTTCGCCTTGAGGTTCAACTTCTCCATGGTGTCTCGGTACAGTATGTTGATGCTGCTTCCACCATCAATCGACACGTGGGAGAAACGGGCAGCTCGCCTTTCCGTCGCGAGGGTGACGTCCAACACCAATGCGTAGGAGCCGGGAGACGGCATCACCTCTGGGTGATCGGCCCGGCTCCAGCTGATGGGCCTTTCAGACCAATGCATGAACTCGGGGTTGCTGGAGGCGACCGCGTTGACTTCTTGGTGCTGTCGGCGCCGACTGCGCTTGTCTTCAATCTGGCTCGTGAAGACGACGTAGGCGGCGTGCTCATCTGGGAACTCATCCTGAATGGCTCTGACTGCTGGTCGAACAGCCAGCTGCTGAGGGGCTGGAGGCGGCGGGCCAGGAGGCGGAGGCGGAGGCGGCACCAGCCCCTCGCCCTTGGAGATCCGCGTGAGCCAATGGCACTTCCGGGTCGTGTGGTTGGATGGCTTCGCGCCGCTGTGGAACTTGCAGGGGGCATCGAGAGTTTGCTCTTAGGAGAAGGCCGGCTGCCCTTCTTCTTGGGAGCGGGCCGCTCTTCGGGTTGTTCATCTTCGACGGTGGCTACTTGCCGACTGGCGGAAGGCGGCATAGGGGCCTTGCGCCTGTGGTCGTTCTGGTAGGGGCGTCGGTTGGAGTCACCAGCCGGCGTCTTGGGAGCCGAAGCGAGCACCTTTCCAGAGGCGTCCACTCGGAGCTCGGTCTTCATCGAGGAGTCGGCCGTGGCGTACTTGTTTGCTATGATTAGCAGCTTATCGAGGGTGGTCGGCTCATCGCAGAGGAGTCGGTGCTTGAGGAGGGTGCCCTCTCGGTACCCGGCGGTGAAGTACTCTATGTTCTTGCCCTCCGCGATGAGGGCAAGGCGGCGTGCCTCCAGAGTCTCGGCGTCGGCGTCGGCCGGGATGGGGACGGACAAGTCGTGCAGCGCCGCTTGTAGGGCGTCGTGGGCATTCTCGCCCGAGACGGCGCCATGGCTGATGACCAGCACCTCAGTGACAGCGTTGCTGCCACTGTCGGCTCGAGGGAGAGGGTCGTCGATGATCACCACGTCGGTGGGGAAGGCGTCAAGCGATGCCATGTCGGAGTCGACAAGCATCGGGTCGGTGGAGCCGACCGACTCCAAGTCCACAGCAAGCTTGCTGGAGACATGAAGCTGGTCGAGGAGGCTGACGAGGCGGCTCTCGGGGTAGTCTGTGCCCGCGTGGGACGCGGGCTCGTCGGAGATGCGAGTCTCGCCAAAAAGGTCGGCGAGGCAGCTCGCCGGGCAAGCGTCGTCGACGCCTTGCAGCGCGTCAGGGCAAGCGCCATCGGGCGTAGCGGGCTGGCTACGCTCGCGGGGGAGAAAAAGGGTTCCCGTCCAGAACAGATCTTCAGACGATGGTGCACCTGGCGCCATAGTGGGCGCCAAATGTCAGGTGGTAGGTGCGACATATGCCAACGGGTGGCTTATCATTGTGGGAGCCAGTAAGACATCGCCGGTGCCTGGAAACTGGATAAGGCGAAGACATGCACGCCGGCGAATCTTACCCAGGTTCGGGGCTCTCCATGGAGATAACACCCCTATTCCTGCTCTGCAGGGTCTCCGCATGATCACTAGATCAACACAAGTAGCTACAAGTGCTCCTTGAGCTGTTTGGTTAGGGGAAGAAGAAGGGCAAGGCTAGCTCTCCTTTTCTCTCTATGTGGTGTGTAAAACTCTATCAGATCAACCCTTTGCATGGGTGTCCTGGGGGATTTATATAGGCCTACCCCCAGGGGTAGAATGGTAATCCGGCTGGGTGCGGGTCCCAGCCGTCAGTGTCTGTGCTCGCCGGCTTCTCCGCCGGCTGTTGGGGCCCGCCGACTGGTGGGTCCCGCCGGCTGCCGGCCTCTTGGCCGACAGGCCGGCCCCACCGCCTGGGGGCCTTGTCGGCGGCTGGTTACTGTTGCCTCGCCCGTGATGACGAGGGATTTGTCGAGGTAAGCGTGGCTACAGTGCCGCCGCCTTGCGGGTTCTCACTGTAGCCTCACCTCGTCTTGTCTCCTTAATGATGCACATGTTTCAAGGGAGGGAGGTAGCCGGCTATTGGGAGCCGGCTACGCCCCAGGCCGACTAGGGGAGGCCGGGCCGCCTTCGAGCATCTCTCTGGCTAAAGGGGCCCGCCGCCCGCGGGCCGTACTGGCGCCTGTCGTGGGTGACATCGAGGTCAACATGGCTATAGTGCCGCGCCTGACGGGGGATGGCTGACCCGTACGGCACCCTGTGGCCATGCATGTTCCAGGATTCGGGGGTGGTAGGCTGTACTGCGGCCACGCCCCGTCTTATCACCGTTATGTGGGTGCAGCCCTGGTGGGTGGAGTCTTGGTCGGCTTCTGGGAGTCGGCCTTCTTCATGGCCGGCTTTTGGGAGTCGGTCCTCTTAGGGCCGGCTTCCTGGAGTCGGCCATCTCGTAGCTTTCTTCGGGAAGGTTTTTGAGGTCGGGTCGCCTTCTGGTAGTTGGCCTTGGGGATAGCCGGCCAGAGGAAGGCAGACCCATGCTCTGGATGCTTGAAGGCTCGATTGGCCTGATAATTTTTCGAAGAGCCAGGGGGAGTCGGTTAGGCTACCCGTGGCCATTTACTCCGACAGTGTCCTTAGCTCAAGGGGAATAAGGTGAAGACGTGGTCTTCTGAGTTGAATCTCAGCCTCCCTAACCAGACGTACAGTTGTCACAGCAACTGGAACTGGTCCAACAAATCATGTGTCCTCACCAAGTGACTGGTTCTATCCTCTCCCTCTCTTTACTTACAGTTTGTCTTCGTGAAGTCATTGCCTGCTTGCACTACCTGTTTGACTTCACTGTGTGACTACTATCATTGTTTGGCTTCATACTATCTTCCATCCTATTCTTTACTACCTAGCTGATATTAGTCTTCGTGCTTTCACTTCATTGCATACTTGACTATGGCTTGCTTAGTGTAGTCTACCTTCCGCTGCATATCAATAGGTTCATTTCTATTGTTTGTCTTTGAAACTCTCAGGTTTTGAAGACTTTCATAAAAATCGCCTATTCACCCCCCCTCTAGTCGATAACTAGCACTTTCAATTGGTATCAGAGCAAGGTACTCCCTTGTTCTGTGTGATTTGGTTTAACCACCTGGAGTTTTATCTATGTCGACTGCAGGGATAATCAAAGCCTCCGCTGCTTGCCCCGTCTTTGATGGAACTGAATATCCCTACTGGAAGAATAAGATGCGCATGCATCTTGAAGCCATTGATGTCGACCTCTGGTATGTCGTCAAGAATGGTGTCCCCAAGACTAGTGAAGGTGTCACCCCAGCTGATGTCAAGAAGTTCATTCAACTGGATTCTACTGCCAAGAACATCATCTGTGGTCATCTGACCAAAGGACAGTATGGCCGTGTGAGTGCTCTGGAAACGTCGAAGCTAGTCTGGGACTGGCTCTCCAAGGTCAACGAAGGCGTCTCAACCCAGAGAGATCAAAGGATCAGTGTTCTTCGCAACCTCTTCAACCGCTTCAAGAGAAACGACAATGAGAATGTCCAGCTCACGTTTGATCGCCTCACTGACATCACAAATGAGCTTCGTGCTCTCGACGCCACTGAGATCACCAAGCATGAAATTGTCAATACACTGCTGAGATCACTTGACAGCTTGTTCGACACCCTTGCCCTGATGATACAAGAACGCCCTGACTTCAAGACACTCGATCTGTCTGACATACTTGAGAGGCTCAACACACATGAGTTCCAGCTATCTGAGAAAAGAGATATCTATGGTCCCAACTATGGCCGAACTCGTGCTTTGAAGGAAAAAGTTGTTTCCTCATCTGAAGATGAATCTGACTGCAGTTCTGGTGATCCTGAGGACATTGGAAAGGAGCTTGCTATGCTTGTGAAGAAGTTCCAGAAGTTCACTAAGAAGAAGGGCTTCAGAAAGTCTTCACGATCCAGCTCAAGAAATGATGAAGCTTCCACTCAGGACTACAAGAAGAGAACATGTCACAAGTGCAAGAAACCTGGACACTACATCTCTGAGTGTCCACAGTGGGACAATGAGAACAAGAAGAAGAAGAAGAAGAGCAAGGAATATGATTCTGATGACAAGTAGAAGAAGAAATCCTCAAAGTCTTCTTCCAAGTCCTCATTCAAGTCTTCATCTCATAAGAAGAGCTCATCTGGCAAGGCTCGTGCTTTTGTTGGCAAGGAGATGGATTCAAAGGAGGAGTCTACTTCTGAGGAGGCGGAGGTGGAGTCTGAGGAGGAGTCCGACCCTGGCATTGCAAGTCTGGCTCTAGCTACAGCCTACGTTGCCAAGTCTATCTTCAACACTGAAGACAATGGCCCCGTCAACAATGCCGATGCTAATGACAAGGACGACTCTGCTCCCACCTACTGCTTCATGGTACGTGGTGCCAAGGTAAAATCACGCGATGCTTACTTTCAAACATCAAGTGAAGATGACTCTGATTGTGAATCCAAACCCAGCTACAAAACACTTGCTAAAATTGCAACTGAACAATAGAAAGCTATGGAACATACTCAAAAACTGTTAGACAAAAGCGATGACCTGTTGGAGGCGGAAATGACCCGTTCTCAGTCCTTAATTGAAGACATAAAAAATCTTCATGTTAAGTACCAGGAACTTGAAAGTCATCATGAAACGCTCTCAACCATTCATGAAAAGCTTTCCTATGATTATCTTCAATGGAAGCAAGAGCTTGAGAAATTGAGAGCGGCTCATGAAGATCTTCAAAAAGAGAATGAGTCACTTCACGCTCAACAGATCAGTCCCGCTCAGGAAGGATTTGAACCACCATGTCTAATATGCCTTGAGCGTGATAACGCTACTTCTGTTGCTGAATGTTCTACTGCTGCTACTGTTGCAATATCTTCAACTATTGATGTGGTAACTAACCCCTGTGCTGAGGATGCAACCACTATTACTGATGAAAATGCTAGGTTGAAGACATTGCTTGAAACAGGGATGTACAAAAGTCTCAAAGGGCATCAGACACTATGCGATGTCCTCAAAAAACAGATTCTGAACCGAAACCCTAGGAAAGAGGGTGTTGGGTTCAAGAGGAAAATGAATGTTGATGGCTCCTACCGGAAGCCTGAGGAGTATCCCAAAACCTCATGGGTTGCTGCAAAGGGACCTTCAGTGGATCCATCCACCTTATCTGGCTTCACTTGTGCTAACCCTATTATCATTGATGAATCCTTTGATGCAACCTATAAACTGTTTAAGTATCAGAATGGTGAAGTGTTTGCCAGGTATATTGGTACTAACTGCAGGAATGGGCCACCTATGAAGAAGATCTGGGTTCCCAAAAGTTGTCTTGAGAATCTTCCTGCGAATGTCATCATGACACCGCCTGGGAAGAAGACAAATCCCAGACCAAAGGCTTCATACAGAGAGAGGACTCACCTGAGTCACCCTAACGCCAATGTTTTGGAGGGAAAATCATACTCAGACTTATGAATATGAGCGTGTTTCTTCAAACCGCTATATTCATAAAACTAAGAACTTTTCTGCTTATTCATATGAGTATTATTCACCTCCTGCAAGGCTATTTGCTAGGGCTTCAAAGCCAAAGTTCTCAGATGCTTCACTTAGACTCATTGCTTCTAAGCCACCCCTGAAGATGTGGGTGGTTTAGAAGAATTAACTTTCTTTTGCAGGGAAAGGTCTCCAGCCGAAAAACGAAGGCGTCTGATGCTAATGCTGGGGACCTAAAACATCTTGTAGGGCGCAAGATGAAATGCCCAAATAGTCTTACTATGTATTTTGTTCCTGAATCGCCTGCCAATCATCCTATTAGTCCTAATCTTGATCTGAGCTTTGATAATCCTCTTGTCCGTCAAATGTTTATGCTTCACAATACTCTTGGTGAAGCCTATCCCCCTAACTGTACTGTAGGGTATGACACCTCATGCTTCAGAATGGATTATGGACAGCGGATGTACTAATCATATGACTGGTGATCGAAGTCTTCTCATGGACTCAACCTTACGTCCATCTGACAAGAGTCACATCACATTTGCTAACACTGGTAAAAGCAAGGTATTGGGTCTAGGTAGAGTTGCAATATCAAAGGATCAGCACATGGATAAAGTGATGCTTGTTGAATCCCTTGGTTTCAACTTAATGTCTGTCTCAATGCTTTGCGACTTGAACATGATTGTGATATTTGGAGAATATCATTGCCTTGTACTAATGGAATCTGACAAGTCTCTAGTCTTTGAAGGGTACCGGAAAGATGATCTGTACATGGTAGATTTCTCAGCAGGACCACAACTTGCCGTATGTCTTCTAGTAAAAGCTTCATAATGCTGGCTCTGGCATCCGAGGCTAGGGCATGCTGGCATGAGGAACTTACACACTCTTGCAAAGAAGAAGCATGTCATAGGCATCGAGGGAGCCCAGTTCAAGAATGATCACTTGTGCGGTGCCTGTGAAGCTGGAAAGATGACAAGGGCCAAGCATCCCTCAAAGACAATCATGACGACATCTCAACCCTTCGAGCTGCTACACATGGACTTATTTGGCCCTACTCACTACTCTACTCTCACTACTACTGCTTGTCTCTATGGCTTCGTCATTGTTGATGATTATTCAAGATATACGTGGGTGCACATAATTCTCTACAAGACTGAAGTGCAGGATGTCTTCAGACGCTTCGCCAATCGTGCCATGAACAACTATGGTGTCAAGATCAAGCATATCAGAAGTGACAACGGCACAGAGTTCAAGAACACCGGCCTCGACCTTTACCTAGATACATTAGGCATCACTCATGAGTTCTCAGCTCCGTACACACCTCAGCAGAATGGCCTTGTGGAGCGCAAGAACTGAACACTCATTGAGATGGCTCGGACGATGCTTGATGAATACAAGACTCCAAGAAAGTTCTGGCCTGAAGCTATTGATACTGGATGCCATGTCATCAACCGTGTTTATCTTCACAAGCTTCTGAAGAAGACATCCTATGAACTCTTCACTGGTAAGAAGCCAAATGTCAGTTACTTCAGAGTATTTGGTGCTAGGTGTTGGATCAAGGATCCACATCACACTTCAAAATTTGCACCGAAAGCACATGAAGGTTTTATCCTTGGTTACGGAAAGGATTCGCACTCCTACAGAGTCTTCAACCTCTTTCACTATAAAGTGGTTGAAACTGTGGATGTGCAGTTCGATGAGACTAACGGCTCACAAAGAGAGCACCTGCCAAATGTGCTAGATGAAGTTCCACCTAGCGAATCCATCAAGCTAATGGGAACTGGAGAAATTATACCGTCTGAAGCACAGCCTGAAGAGGAACTTATCATTTCTTCACCTAATCAACCAGAAGACAATGCTCAGCCCGAAGACAATGCTCCTAACGATGACAATGATCAGCAAGAGCAAAATCTTCGTCTGGTTCATCCTCGTGTTGCAAATGAAGTACAGATTGAGAAGATAATTGATAGCATCAATGCGCCTGGTCCACTCACTCGTTCAAGAGCAACACAGCTAGCAAATTTCTGTGGGCACTTTGCATTTGTCTCAATATCTGAACCCAAGAAAGTTGCTGAAGCCTTGATGGAACCTGAATGGATTCAAGCTATGCAAGAAGAGCTTCAACAGTTCAAGCTGAACAATGTCTGGGAACTTGTCAAGCGTCCTGACCCCCGCAAGCACAACATAATAGGCACAAAATGGATATTGCAACAAGCAAGATGAGCATGGCCAAGTTGTCAGAAACAAGGCTCGTCTCTTTGCTCAAGGATACACTCAAGTTGAAGGGATTGACTTCGATGAAACATTTGCTCCTGTGGCTAGGCTTGAAGCTATTCGCATATTGCTAGCCTATGCAAATCATCACAACATTCTGCTGTATCAAATGGATGTGAAGAGTGCATTTCTCAAGGGAAAGATTGAAGAAGAAGTGTATGTTGCACAACCTCCTAGCTTTGAAGATCCAAAACATCCTGATATGGTGTACAAGCTAAACAAGGCACTGTATGGCCTCAAACAAGCCCCTCGCGCTTGGTATGACACACTCAAAGACTTCCTGAAGAGCAAAGACTTCAAACCTGGTTCCCTGGATCCCACACTCTTCACGAAGACATATGATGGTGAACTGTTTGTGTGCCAAATATATGTGGATGACATTATCTTCGGCTGCACCAACCAGAAATACAGTGATGAGTTTGGACACATGATGCAAGAGCAATATCAGATGTCCATGATGGGTGAGCTGAAGTTCTTCCTTGGTCTTCAAATTCGTCAGCAAAGCAATGGCATCTTCATATCTCAAGAGAAATATCTTAAAGATTGCCTGAAGAAGTTTGGAATGCAAGACTGCAAAGGTTATACGACGCCAATGCCAACCAAGAGTCATCTGGGTCCTGACGCCAATGGTAAAGAGTTCGATCAAAAGGTATACCGCTCCATGATTGGTTCTTTACTTTATTTATGTGCATCTAGGCCAGATATCATGCTTAGTGTTTGCATGTGTGCTCGATTCCAAGCGGCACCAAAGGAATCACATCACTTAGCTGTGAAGCAAATTCTTCGATATTTGGCTTACACCCCAACACTAGGATTATGGTATCCAAAGGGCTCAGAGTTTGATCTAGTTGGATTCTCGGATGCTGATTATGCTGGTGACAAGGTGGATCGCAAGTCTACATCAGGCACATGTCACTTTCTGGGACGATCACTTGTCTATTGGTCTTGAAAGAAGCAGAACTGTGTATCACTCTCCACTGCTGAATCTGAATACATTGTTGCTGGATCTTGTTGCTCTCAGCTTCTATGGATGAATCAAACACTCAAGGATCATGGCATCCATCTGAAGCAAGTTCCACTCTACTGCGACAACGAGAGCGCCATCAAGATTGCCAACAACCCAGTTCAGCACTCGAAGACAAAGAACATTGTAATTCGTCATCACTTTCTCAGAGATCATGTCATGAAGGAAGATATTGATATCATACACGTCAACACTGAAGAGCAATTGGCAGATATCTTCACAAAGCCCTTGGATGAGAAAAGGTTTTGCAAGTTGCGGTGTGAGCTAAATATCTTGGAATCCTCGAATGTCCTATTATCAGGCACACATCCTAACACCTATGCATGTTGATGACTTAGATGTGCAACACACGAAGTAATGTATGTCTTCAATCAATGAAGACTTACACTCTGAGTGTGAATACAATAATGCGAAATTTGACTTCGGAGCGCCACGATAATTGTGCACCGTGTCTGGGTCTAATACTTCCTATACGGTGGGTAACGCCACCACCAAACCTTTATTTGAAGTGTTTCTCCTGGCGTTACATTTGCTAAGTCTTCGCATTTGGTTTGTCTTCAATATCAACATGACTTCATGTTTATCTTCAGTATGTTGATTTGGTTTTATTCTGATATATACATATATTAGTCTGTCCTCTACAACATTCACTTATAGCTATGTCTTCTCGTTTGAATCTTTTGAACTAAGTGAATGTGATCGGACCCTAACCTCTCTATGCTCCCTATCTCAAACTATATCTATCCAAATCATATGCATTCTGTTGAAACTGTCGAATGTCTTCTCTGCGTCCTTGTCAGCAGAAGATACAGAGACAAACATTAAATCTGTTTTAAATGCTCAATTCTTATTGCCTAAAACTCGGAGAAGCCGGAACGACCACCCGACTCCAGGCGTGCGTGGGAACATGGGACAACTCCCAATGTGTTGCATGTTCGCCACGTGTCCCTTAGATGTGAACTGCCAGGGGCACCTGCGTAATTGCACTGTGCCGTCCCTCTCCCTATAAATGAACATCCCATCGCGGTCAAAAATCCTTCTTCCACCTCTCCACCTCGACAAACCCTAGCGCCACCGCTAGCTCTCGACGACGCCGGCGACGAAGCGCTTAGCTACCGCGACCTCTCCGACGCCGTCTTCTCGCCGGCCGCGGACATCGTCTTCTCCGCCGCCGCCGTAGGTGTCCTCCATCGCCAAGTTAGGGCACGGAAGATCAAACTGCTCGGCCTCATCTTCTACTCCGTCTAGCAGTTCATTGTGTGGTAAATTAAAACTCTCTTTACCATCTTTTTGATCCGAAAGATTCATCCTTTCTACCAAAAGTTGTTTCTGCCTCCACAAATTTAGATCTATCCTGTTCTGCATCTCATATGATGCCAAGTATATTCATTTATGCTTCACACGTAGTTAGATTCCTCACTTGTACTTATTCTTGGATTCGTACAAATCTGGAACCAGCTCTCAACATATAAGTGAATGTCTTCGCTCTATGAGGTCAATGTCTTCTAAACTGATTTATCTTCAAAATCTTCTGAGAATGCATATGACCTCTTCCCCTTCCCTCGCATCTCTAATTCTGTCACAGGTACATGTCCGTGGGAGAATCCCTTGGTTCTCATAGTCTGCATTCATTTGCAGAATTCTTACAGCATCATATCAACTCTCCCGAAGCCAGTTCCTGTCTGACCAGCAGACGGAAGCCTTTGACAGTTTTGAAGCCATTCAGTCTGAACTTCATGGCAACAGATAAGTCAACAAGGAAGGGTGGCAGACAGCGCCATGGGAATACCTCGAAGGATTTGTCACCAGACCTCTATGAGCTGTACAAGACAGGTCCAGAAGAGGATTACAATCAGCGCAAAACACGAATCCAATGGATTCGAAGATATTGGGCAGAACAATGGTACAAGTACAGGTTCGTGACCCAGGAGTATGCTGAGAAGAATGCCATCAAGCGACCCTGGGGAGACATCTTGTACAAAAATCTTCCACCCAGGTCCAGAGCTGAAGCCATTGAACAAGGCTTCTACCCTTGCATGGTCCGTGGACCACAGCCTGGTGATGCGGACCCATCTCCATTGCTATGGTGTCGTGACGATAATCTGTCCAAGCGCAACTTTCAGTTTGCCAAGAACTCGGCCAAAGAGAACAAGAAGTCGCGGGGATTAGCCTTCAACCCAGGTCCCTCTGCTCCTCGTGCCGATGGCACACGCGAAGCTGAACCCAATCTTGTTGGGCCCTTCTATAACCTAGAAGGTCTCATCACTCACATTTTGGTTCAAGGGACAGCCGTGGATCAACCTGCAGATGACGCTGATTCTGACGAAGCGCCTGCTCCACCGAAGCCTAAGAAGCTGAAGAAACCCAAGGCTTCGAAGCCTTCCCCTGCATCAAAAGCTTCGCGAGCGAAGCCTCTGGCCACTGCTCCTCCTGCACCAAGTGTGCAGTCAGAAGATCTCTCACGCATCTCCAAATCTGAGAAGAAGAAAAAGAAGCCCATGCACACCGCTGGTCCAGCTCTGACCCCTGCCGCTGTTCTGAGGAATGAGAACGACACCATTGATCTGTCGAGTGACAACGATCTTGCTGATGATGCTCTTGAACTGCTGATGAAGAGCAAGCAAGAGGCGGAAATCTTCAATGATTTGCCTCTCTTTGACGTGGAAGTGTTAAACAATTTCATTGATGAGTGGTTTGACACCCCAAATCTCAGCTTTGATGATCTGCAACTTCCCGTTGGCCTAAGCGTCTCCTTCCATGGCACCATTGCTCCTGAGCTGGCTCTTGCTCAGAAAATTGTTGAGCTGAAGCACAAGAGTGATTATGAAAAGGCTCATTTCAAGAAGCATGTGGCTAAGCTCAGCGTGACAGACGTCCAAAACTTCAAGACCATGCTGCATGAGCTCAAGGAAGCGTTTCACAAGAAACATGAAGAAGCCAAAGGTTCTCGAGAGCGAATGAAGCTTCTGGTTGCAAAGTGTGTTCAAGCTTACAATGAAGCTGAGAAGCGCAAGGCACTTGGGCGTCCTGGCATCGACCCCAAGATGGCTGCCAAGCAGAAGAAGTGTCGTGGTTTTGTCACGGCAGATGTCCTAGAGAAAGGACTTAGTCGTGGAGCCTTCACTACGGGTTAGCTTAAAGGGGTTAAAGCGGACAAGGGATGCAAGAGAGTTTTATACTAGTTCGGCCCCTTACGATGAAGGTAAAAGCCTACGTCTAGTTGTGATGGAATTGATGGGGTTTCGATGACCAGGGAGCGAATACGCTTTGCCTGAGTCTCGAGTTGTTGTCTGTTGTCCTTGAACCGCCGCCGGGTCGTCCCCTTATATACATGGGTTGACGCCCGTCGGTTTACAGAATTCCGAGGCGGCTCATAATCGTGTCCGGCTCGGTCTCTGCTATTTCTATCTTACAACACAAGTTTACATATCAACGCCGGTTTATGTCTACAGGCCTTAAACCGGCTTTGGGCCCTGGGCTTTCATAAAGGGGTCACCGTCTGTCTTCATGGACTTCAGATACAGATGAACTACTTATGGGGTTAACCCGGCCTCTCCTGGCCAGTTTACGCTAATATCCCCAACATTAGACCCCAGATTGATTTGAACTGGTTCATGTCAATCCTCAATACTTAAGAAAACTTCTTCTTCAATATCTTCACATAATCTTGTAAACCGCCGTGACATCATCTTCTAGGACCATGATAAACCGCCGTGACGTCACCTGTTTCTTTTAAAACTGTGTATAATCCACCTTCATTAATGAGCCTCCGACAATCGAGGCGACAGCTCCGCCTCATATCCAAAAATTCAGCTCCTTGATTTTCGCGCCTGACGTTTATCTTTCTGCCCTTATAAATAGGGCCAAGGGGTCTTTCCATTTTCCCCCTCGTGCCTCTTCGCGTCGTCATCTTCCTTGCGCCAACCGGCCCTCAAGCTCTGCCGCCGCCATCGTCCTTTGCCTCTGCTTCGACAAAGGCCGCTGCATGAACCTGATCGTATCAGAGAAAAACCGCGGCGCCTCTCCGCCATCCCATCAGCATCAGTAAACCCCCCTTTCTTTTACCATAGATCTGGCATTAGGGTTTCGGCGCTCATCAGTGTTCGTCGCCGCCCTTCTTTATCCTTATTTATATCCATGGATTAGATCCAAAAACCACATAGATCTCGCGTGGTAGTAGTTTTAGCACCTGTTTGATATCCAACTCATCTCAACTTGGTGAACTTTTAGCACGCTGGAAATTAGGTCAGAATATATTTTGTTTTTCCAACGTGCGGTAGATCTGAAATTACCATAGTAAGATGTGAAACTTGTTTCTTCCTTCACTTACACACTTTGAATACCAGATTGGGCGGTTTAACTTCACAGAAAAAATGATGACCCGGTAGATACCATTAGTCCCCTGTTGAACCGTCAATGCATTACACCTTTTCCATTTGTCAGACTCCGGTTTACGAATAACCAAACCCGGTTTATCAATATGCTTGTATCCTTATACCGCTGTATAGTTGTCCACTGTAAATCTTAAACCGGTAATAATCATGTTTCAGATACTTCATTGCCATGGCCAAGCAAGTCTATGAATGCAATTGGGCCCCTTCTCGAGTAACCGAAGAACAGTAAACAATCTTGTTAAAACGGGCGCTTTAGCCAAGAAAGATGTCATCCACTGGAGGGTCCCTGGCCCGGAAGATCCTCCTACACACAAGGATGGAGAGGTAGTCGTGTTTGCTGATCATCTCGGACGAGGTTTTAGCCCTCCCGGTTCAAAAAAATTCCGAGATGTACTAGCCAATTTTCAGCTACGCCCTCAAGACATCGGTCCCAATTCTGTGACCAACATCTGCCACTTCCAAGTCTTCTGTGAGGTTTATCTGCAAGAGGAACCTACTGTCGAACTATTTAGGGATTCCTTTCACTTAAACCGTCGCACAGAGTTCTCGGATGGACCCAACACGGAACAGGGCGGAATGGCGGTTCAGAAAAGGAAAGAAGTCACCTTCCCTCATCCCAAACTCCACAGTCACCCCAAAGAGTGGAACCAGACTTGGTTTTATTGCATGGATACATCTCCACCTGATGAAAACCCCCTGCCGGGTTACCGCCCTGAACGCCTAAGCAACACACATCCTTTTCCTCAGAGGTTGACTGTAAGAGAAAGGGCCAACTATGCTCCTCAATTATCAAAGCTTAGAGCCTTCATGGCAAACGGTTTGACAGGAGTTGATCTTGCTCGTTGTTGGATAAGCTGGAGTATTCTTCCCTTAAGCCGGTGCTTCGGTTTGATGTGTGAGTATACAGGGAGTTTGAAGGATGCTCAGCGGCACATTGACATTCAGCTTACAGATGCAGAAGTCACTGAGGCTGTAAAAAAGATACTGAACGAACCGGAGGCTGTTTGTGCCCAAACCGGACTACTCCCTTTCTGCACCTTCAACAAACCACCAGTTGTAAGAATCATATAATCTTTTTATCTGAAGTTGCTTCTGTCCAAATATTTTCTGAATTGTGATTATTTCTGACAGGGTGATGATCCGTTCTGGAACAAGAAACCATCACAAGACAAACCGGCGAAGCCGCAAGACAAACCGGTCAAGCCAGTTCGTCCAAAGACCAAGGTTGTTAAAAAACCTACCAAGAGAAGGACCACTGCATTCTCTGATCCACCAGCTGATGACGATGTAGGTAATCCGGAACCAGAGGTAGAACTTGACTCTCTTGGTTCATTTTTCGTACATCTCATTGACAATGATTATTGTTAGGACGACGCTGAAGGCAGTCATGCTGAGGACGTTGAGGTAACCATTCTTTCCTCTGATTCAGATCCTCTGCCAACATCAAAAATCCGTCAAGAAAACCGGAAAGTAAAATTTTCTCACCCTCTTGCTTACTTGGACCCAAACTTTCTTTTGAAGACGCAGCAGTACGAGGCTCGCCGTACAACCCGGCACAGCGGCCAGGTAGTTACCTCCGGTTCATGGAGCCCATCAGCTTACTCCGGTTCGTCCAACCACATCGGCCAGACCGGGCTGATAGTCTCCGGATTATAACTTGATCATGTACTGACAACTTGTAGTTGACAGCCTAACCGGGTTGATAAACACCGGTTTGAAAACATCACCAATTTTATCAAAAGAAAGAGAAACTTAGCAAAAGGCAAATAAAACCGTTGTAGTCGAGGCTTTTCACGGGCTGCCAGGCCCTAAATTCGACAGCAAAAAATCTCCAAACAACATTGTGAGTTGTGCTCAGTGGGTGCCTATGTTTGAGCTGTTGTTTTACAACACTCTCTTTGGCCCCGGATTGATGTGGCTTTGAGCCGATCAAGAGGTGTGACTGTGGTTCGGATACGACCAAGCCCCCAAGTGATGCTGTGGCATTGCGCCGATCAAGAGGTGTAGCTATGGTTCGGGTACGACCAAGCCCCCAAGTGATGCTGTGGCATTGCGCTGATCAAGAGGTGTAGCTATGGTTCGGATACGACCAAGCCCCCAAGTGATGCTGTGGCATTGCGCCGATCAAGAGGTGTAGCTATGGTTCGGATACGACCAAGCCCCCAAGTGATCTAATATGCAGCTTTGAGAAGCTAAATCAAGGGGTAAACCGGACGCCGCTTTGCAAGCTCCATGTAACCACACATGATGAAGAAAAACAACAGATACCCCACTTTAGCTGAGGTTCCGGTTTATTATATTGATCATAATATATACAATGTCAGAATATGTACATAAGCAGAGCCTATAGCTCAAGTATAGTAAGGCCAAAGATGAGCAATACTCCACGGCCGGTTGGTCTCCTCCTCTGATTTACGTGAGTCTTTGCGCTCTCGAACATCGATTAGGTAGTATGACCCGTTGTGTAGATTCTTGCTGACCACAAAGGGTCCTTCCCAAGGGGGGATAGCTTGTGCAAATCCGTCTGATCCTGGATGAGCCGAAGCACCAAATCACCTTCTTGAAAGGTTCTGGTTCTAACCCGGCGGCTATGATAGTGACGCAGATCTTGCTGATAAATCACCGAACGGGCTGCCGCCATGTCACGTTCCTCATCTAACAGGTCAAGAGCTTCCTGCCGTGCCTTCTCATTGTCGGCTTCAACATATGCCGCTACACGAGGCGAGTCATGACGGATGTCACTAGGAAGAACTGCTTCCGCTCCATAAATCATGAAGAATGGTGTGTACCCTGTCGACCTGTTGGGTGTGGTATTGATGCTCCACAACACAGAAGGTAACTCCTCAACCCAACAACCCGGCGTTCGTTGCAAAGGAACCATAAGCCTTGGTTTGATACCTCTCAAGATCTCTTGATTGGCCCTCTCCGCTTGACCATTGGACTGGGGGTGAGCCACTGATGACACGTCAAGCCGGATGTGCTCACGTTGACAGAACTCCTTCATGGCACCCTTTGACAGATTGGTACCATTGTCTGTTATAATGTTGTGTGGAAAGCCAAACCGGAAGATCACCTTTTTGATGAATTGAACCACCGTGGCTGCGTCACACTTACTAACTGGCTTTGCCTCCACCCACTTCGTAAACTTATCCACTGCCACCAAAAGGTGGGTCTTCTCGTCCTTGGACCTCTTGAAAGGCCCAACCATATCCAGCCCCCAAGTTGCAAATGGCCAGGTGATTGGAATAATCCTTAATTCTTGAGCTGGTACATGAGCGCGCCTTGAGAATTCCTGATAGCCATCACATCTTTTGACCAAGTCCTCGGCATCAGCATGAGCTGTCAACCAATAGAAACCGTGATGAAACGCCTTGGCCACCAAAGATTTTGAACCGGCGTGGTGACCACAATCTCCTTCGTGGATCTCACGCAAAATTTCACGGCCTTCCTCAGGAGACACATAGCGTTGAAACGCCCCTGTCACACCACAATCTCCTTCGTGGATCTCCATTGATAATAGTCATGGACTTGGGCCGCCGGGTTATCTGCCTGGCCAAAGTTTCATCCTCTGGTACCTCGCCCCGGTTTATATACGCCAGATATGGAACCGTCCAATCCGGGATAACATGAAGAGCCACCACCAACTGAGCCTCCGGATCAGGAACAGCCAAATCCTCTTCACCAGGGAGCTTGACGGACGGATTATGTAAAACATCCAGGAAGACATTAGGTGGAACCGGTTTACGTTGGGAACCCAGGCGGCTTAAAGCGGCCGCCGCTTCATTCTTCCGCCGGTCCACATGATCCACCTAATAACCTTTAAAGTGACCTGCAACAATATCCACCTCACGACGATATGCTGCCATTAGTGGGTCCTTGGAATCCCAAGTGTCGGACACTTGTTGAGCCACCAGATCTGAGTCACCGAAGCACTTAACTCGTCTTAGGTTCATCTCCTTAGCCATCCGAAGACCATGCAGTAAAGCCTCATATTCAGCTGCATTGTTAGTGCAAGGGAACATTAAACGGAGAACATAACAAAACTTATCACCTCGTGGGGAAGTTAATATGACTGCGGCCCCAGAGCCTTCCAATTGCCTGGACCCATCAAAATGAATAGTCCAATAAGTGTGATCCAGCTTCTCCTCTCGCGCTTGTAATTCTGTCCAATCATTGATGAAATCCACAAGTGCCTGAGATTTTATCGCCGTTCGGGGTATGTATTTCAACTCGTGAGGCCCGAGCTCGATAGCCCACTTAGCAATCTGACCAGTTGCTTCCCTGTTCTGGATTATATCCCCCAAAGGAGCGGAGCCGACCACCGTGATGGGAGGACCTTGGAAATACTGCTTAAGCTTCCGGCTTGCCATGGAAACCCCATACACCAATTTTTGCCAATGCGGGTACCTCTGCTTGGACTCAATAAGTACCTCACAGATATAGTAAACCGGCTGCTGAACCAGATATTCCTTTCCTACCTCCTTGCGCTCCACCACGATAGCCACACTAACAGCCCGAGCATTAGCTGCCACATATAGCAACAATGGTTCTTTGTCCACTAGAGCAGCGAGAATCGGCGGATTAGCCAGCTGCCGCTTTAAGTCCTAAAATTGCTTCATTAGCGGCGTCACTCCAGACGAAGTTATCCATTTTCTTCAGCATCTGATATAAAGGGATGGCCTTCTCGTCAAGGCGACTGACAAACCGGCTCAACGCGGCAATCTGGCCTGCCAGGCGTTGAACATCATTGATACACTTCGGTTTAGCCAAGGAGGTGATGGCTTTGATCTTTTCCGGATTAGCTTCAATGCCCCTGTTAGACACCAAAAGGCCCAAGAGCTTGCCTGCAGGTACACCAAAGACACACTTGGCCGGATTAAGAATCATTTTATAAACCCGTAGGTTATCAAAGGTTTCCTTCAAGTCATCAATCAATGTCTCCTTCTCCCTTGATTTTACCACAATATCATCCACATAGGCGTGAACATTGCGGCCGATCTGTTTATGCAGACAATTCTGCACACACCGTTGATAAGTCGACTGGGCACTCTTGAGCCCAAAGGGCATGGACACATAGCAGAAGGCTCCAAAGGGAGTTATGAAGGCTGTCTTCTCCTGGTCCTTAACTGCTATTTTGATCTGATGATAACCAGAATCTGCATCCAAAAATCTTAAACGCTCGCAACCCGCCGTAGCATCAATAATTTGATCAATACGGGGAAGGGCAAAAGGATCTGCTGGACAAGCTTTGTTGAGGTCTGTGTAATCCACACACATACGCCAAGTGCCATTCTTCTTGAGGACCAGCACCGGATTAGCCAACCACTCAGGATGGAATACTTCAACGATAAATCCAGCCGCCAAGAGCCTGGCTACTTCTTCTCCAATAGCTTTGCTCCTTTCTTCATTAAACCGGCGGAGAAACTGCTTGACCGGTTTATACTTGGGATCAACATTGAGAGTGTGCTCAGCGAGTTCTCTCGGTACACCTGGCATGTCAGAAGGCTTCCATGCAAAGATGTCCCGATTCTCACGGATGAACTCAATGAGCGCGCTTTCCTATTTCGGATCCAAGTTAGCGCTGATGCTAAACTGCTGGGACGAATCGCCAGGCACGAAGTCAACAAGCTTAGTCTCATCAGCCGATTTAAACTTCAGGGCCGGATCATGCTCTGTAGTTGGTTTCTTCAACGAAGTCATATCTGCCGGATCAACATTGTCCTTGTAAAACTTCAACTCTTCTGTTGCACAAACCGACTCAGCATAAGCCGCATCACCTTCTTCACACTCCAGAGCAATCTTGCGGCTCCCATGCACGGTTATAGTTCCCTTGTGACCCGACATCTTGAGCTGCAGATAGACATAAAAAGGTCGTGCCATAAACTTAGCATAAGCTGGCCGTCCAAATAGGGCATGATACGGGCTGCTGATTTTCACCACTTCAAAGGTCAAGGTTTTCGATCTCGAGTCATGCTCATCTCCAAAAGCCACCTCCAGAGCTATCTTACGAACAGGATATGCCGACTTACCAGGCACCACACCATGGCACACCGTATTGGACGGTTTAAGATTTTTATCTATTAACCCCATGCGACGGAAAGTTTCATAATAAAGGATATTGATACTACTCCCTCCATCCATGAGTACCTTAGTGAACTTATAACCTCCCACCTGAGGTGCCACCACTAGAGCCAGATGACCTGGATTGTCAACCCGGGGTGGATGATCTTCTCTACTCCACACAATCGGCTGCTTGGACCAACGCAAATAACGGGGCATCGCCTGTTCAACGGCATTCACCGCCCTTTTATGAAGCTTCTGATCGCGCTTGTCCAAGCTAGTGGTGAAGACATGATACTGTCCGCTATTCAACTGCTTCGGGTTGCTCTGGTAACCCGACTGCTGCTGCTGCTGCTGATTGCCCTGATGATTATAGCCACCTTGGTTACCCTGATTACTTTGATTGTTATGTCCACCCTGATTACCGTGGAAGCCTGAACCGGAATTTCCTCCGCCATAACCCGGCCCATGAGAGCCGGGGCCCGAACCGCCTCCTGGTCCATGATCATACCGGAAAGAATCAGAATTTTTGAACTCTTGCATGATGTAACAATCTTTCCAGAGGTGCGCGGACGGGTCCTCCTTCGTCCCATGCTTTGGACAGGGCTGGTTCAACAGATAAGACAAATGGTCCAGATTAGGACTTGGCCTTCCACCGCGCTGGGGCGGTTTACCCTTACGCCGCTGGCCCTTGTCATGTGTATTAGTGTTAGCCACAAAGTCTAAACCGTGGTCGGCCTTACGCTTGCCGCCGTTTCCATGACCCGCCGGGTTGTGGTGCTGCCCCTTGGCGTTGCCGCTCTTCTTTCCCTTCCCTGTCTTATCATCGTCAGACTCGGGATCCTTGGTACTATCAGAGTCGGCATACTTCACCAGTGCAGCCATGAGGGTTCCCATGTCATTACAATGACATTTAAGCCGTCCCAACTTCAACTTCAGGGGTTCAAACCGGCAATTGCCTTCCAATGTTAAAACTGCGGTGTCAGCGTTGATGCGGTCCGATGAATGCAAAATCTCCGAAACGCACCCAATGGGTTGTTGACTCTCCTTCCTCCTGGACATAGGCAGCTAAGTCCACAAATGACATGGGCTGCTTGCATGTATCCTTGAAATTCTGAATAAACCGGGCTCTCAACTCGGCCCATGACCTGATAGAATTAGCCGGTAAGCTCTTTAACCAAGTGCGGGTTGTCCCTTCTAGCATCATGGTGAAGTATTTCGCACATGCCGCATCATCCACATCCAGCATCTCCATGGCCATCTCATAGCTTTCGACCCATGTTTCAGGGGATAAACCGGCGGTGTAATTCAGCACCTTGCACGGGCCCTTAAAATCCTTGGGCAGGCGCACATCGCGCAACGCTGGGACAAGACATGGTACTCCCAAAGAACTAGAGGTAACTCCTGGTTCCACCGATGTGGTTGGACGAACCGGAGTAAGCTGACTGGCTTCATGTTGCTGATTTTATTTATTCAGATTATAAAAATATATTACTACCATCAGTATTACGCTTTTATCACCATCTCTTCGCCGAACTAGTGCACCTATACAATTTGCCATTGTATTGGGTGTGCTGGGGACACAAGATATTTCTTCTATTTGGTTGTAGGGTCGTTTGAGAGAGACCATCTTCATCCTACACATCTCACGTATTGATAAACCCTAGGTCATCCACTTGAGGGAAAATTGCTACTGTCCTACAAAACTCTGCGATTGGAGGCCCAACACATGTCTACAAGAATAAAGTTGCGTAGTAGACATCAAGCTCTTTTCTGGCGCCGTTGCCGGGGAGGTGAGTGCATGAAGGTATATCTTTAGATCTTGCAATTGAATCTTTTAGTTTCTTTTTTTATCACTAGTTTGGTTTATAAAAGAAAAATACATAAAAATTGAATTGAGGTTGCATCGTATTATTGATCATCTTTATAATATCTTTCTTGAAAATGATGGTTCGGAAAATTGTGCTCAGTTGTTAAAAGAAGAAGTCAATAAAATGTTTGGCACAAAATACTTGAATCATGAGAATGTTGTTAGTATGAATTCTTTGAATATCCATAATGTCAATGATATGCAAAGCTACAAGCTTGGGGATGCTATATTTGATGAAGATGATATTTTTATTCCCCCAAGTTTTGATGAGGATATTTATTATGATGAAAGCGTGCCTCCTATTTATGATGATTATGGTGATTACATGCATACTATATTGAATAATTATAAACATGAAACTTGTCATTATGATTTTAATTTCCAATCACATGAGAGTTATTTTGTTGAGTTTGCTCCCATAATTATTGATGAAAATAAATTTGCTTATCTGGAGAGTGACAAAATTTCTATGCTTATGCATCATGAAAAGAGTGCTTTATGTGAAAGCTATATTGTTTAATTCATTCATGATGCTACTGAAAATTACTATGAGGGAGGAACTTATGCTTGTAGGAATTACAATAATATCAAGTTTCCTCTCTATGTGTTGAAAATCTTGAAGTTGTGCTTGTTTTGCCTTCCTATGCTAGATGATTCTTGTTCACATGAATTATTTGCTCAAAATATCCCTATGCATAGGAAGTGGGTTAGGCTTAAATGTGCTAGTCATATGCTTCATGATGCTCACTTTCTGTTTCAATTCTTATCTTTTATGCGAGCATCATTGGAATCATCATGCCAAGCTAAAAGGCATTAAAGAAAAGCGCTTGTTGGGAGACAACCCAACACTTTTACCTACTGTTTTCATGTGTTCACATGATTATTCTACTGAATTGATCATGTTTTATTGCTTTTGTTTCAATAAAGTGCCAAGTAAACCGTTTGGGATCATGTTGGGTGATAGTTGATTTGACCCTGCTGAAAAACAGAAACTTTTGCCCTCACGAAAATGAGTCTCATTTTTAACAGAAGAGTGCTATTGAGTTTATTCTTTTTGCAGAAGTTTAAAATGCAAATTTCTCACTTGGTCATAATTGTTTCATAATTTTGGGAGTAGCATAAGTATGGTAGTTATCCTGATCATTACAGGCTCTTCTGTTTTTGACAGATTTTGTTTTCAATGCATAGTTTGCTTGCTTTCTAGTGTCTATGGCTTATATTGCTCAATATAATTGTGGAAATGATATGCTACAGTAGCAATTGTTTGGAAACAATTATGAATCTTGTCTTTGACAGTACCAAAAGTGAAATGGTTTGCTCTTTATCATACTAACCTATCTCACGAAGTTCCGTTAAGTTTTGTGTGATTGAGGTTTTTCAAGTTTTGGGTGAGATGTCGATATGAGGAGAATAAGGAGTGACAAGACCTTAATATTGGGGATGCCCAAGGAACCCCAAGGTAATATTGAAGGAAGATCTAAGCAACTAAGCTTGGGGATGCCCTGGAAGCCATCCCCTCTTTCATCTCCAACATTATCGGTAACCTCACTTGGAGCTATGTTTTCATTCGTCACATGATATGAGTTTTACATGGAGCTTCATTTTATTTTTTTAGAATTTGCTTTTTGTTATTTAGAATAATGTTTTGCATCTTTTATTTCAATAGAAATGTCAAGTATAGCCTTTGTCATGCTTATTTTGCAAGTATACTTGTTGCTGTTTGAAAACAGAAAGTTTATCGATGTTGCAAAAATTCCCGAGGAAATTCAGAATGTGATAAAATGTTGAAACTTTTTGCATAGTAAGCTCTGATAAATTTTCTACAGTGTGGTAGAATTTCATAATGTTTGGAGTTGAATAAGTATTGATACTCTTGCATTCTTTACAGACTATACTGTTTTGGCAGATTGTTGTTATGTTTGCATATGCTTGCTTGTTTAATGATTCTATTTGAGGATAGGAGTATTAAATATGCAGAGGCATTTAGTATGCAATGTTGAATAATAATTTTAGTGATTTGCTACAGTAGATATTGATAAGGTTTTTGCATTAGTTTATACTAACCTATCTCACGAGTTCTTGTTGAGTTTTGTGTGGATGAAGCTTTTGAGATTTAGGAAAACCGTGATACGGGAAGAACTAAGGAGACACAAAAACTCAAGCTTGGGGATGCCCAAGGCATCCCAAGATAACATTTCAAGAAGTCTCAAGCATCTAAGCTTGGGGATGCCCCGGTAGGCATCCCACCTTTCTTCATCAACAATTTTTGGTTAGTCTCGGTTGAGCCTATGTTTTTGCTTCTTCACATAGTTGTACTATCCTTGAAATGTCATTTTATTTTCATCTTGCTTGCTGTTTTAATAAAATACTTAGATCTGAAAGTTTTAAATAAGAGAGTGTCCTCACATAGCTACCTATTTACTGAACGACCCATTTGATCTTCACTTATATCTTTTTGGAGTAGCTTGTCATTTACTCTTGTGCTTCACTTTTATCTTATGAGTAAATTGTTGAATGAATTGAATATCATGAAGTTCAAATTATATCATGCCTAGTGGTAGCTTCACATTGGGTTTATAAAATGAAACCTTTTGAGGGTTGGCAGTCACCATTTTGGTCATACAAGCAATTCACGAATAATTAGTATAAGGAAGAGAACTTTCACATGCAAATACACTATCATGGAAATCTTTTGTGATTGTGAGCCCCCATCAAAATATTATATGCCAAAATTGTTGACGTTGGACAAGGAAGACAACCTAATGATTTATGTTTGCTCATATTCACATAGAAGTCATATTGTCATAGATCCTTCAACATGTGGTGCTTGCCCCCCATCTTTGCTTGCCAAAAATTCCGCACTAAGTAGAGATACTACTTGTGCATCCAAAAACCCTTAAAACCAAATCTTATTTTCAAGAGTCCACCATACCTACCTATATGCGGTATTTCCATGCCGTTCTAAGCAAATTTGTATGTGCCATCTCTAATTTGCAAAAATAAATTTCTCTTTTGTGTGCTCGTACCGCTCGCGAGGCGGTGAGGGGTGTCCAATATTTTCCATGCTAGATGTGTTATTCTCACGATGAGTGTTTATTCACTTGTCATTGCACGAGAGTAAGGCAAAGGTATTAGGGATGCCCAGTCCGGAAATGAAAAATGAATTTACTTTATGTTGTCAAATAATAAATTCCTTGGAAAGTGTTGGTATGGAGGGCACCCGTGGATATGGCTAGCCATGGAAAGTGAAAGTATGGTGGAAAAAGGAATTAACTTTATTTTCTGTTTGGGAACCGCCTATGATATATCTAGCATGGAAAGTGTTGGGAGCTCTAAGTCGTTTTCGTTGGTGGGAAAAGTATGCCTCTCAAAATGTTTTTATCTCTCAATTTTCGCTTTGAGCTCTGGCACCTCTACAAATCCCTACTTCCCTCTGCGAAGGGCCTATCTTTTACTTTTTCAGTATTTATTTTTATGCAAAGAGTCAAAGTTATTCTCTCTATTCCTTTTTATTTTTCTCCTTTGGCAAGCATCATGTGGCGAGGAAAGATCTAGGCACATATGTCCAGTTGAATATGGGTAGCATGAGTTATTATTGTTGACATCACCCTTGAGGTGAATACGTTGGGAGAGGCAAAACAATAAGCCCCTATCTTTCTATGTGTCCGGTCGAAACGTTTTGCTCATGTGTAGGCGGTGAGTGTTAGCAATCATAGAAGACTACATGATAGTTGAGTATGTGGAGCTCTTACTTAAACTATGTTGAACAAGTTGAATTGCAATTTCTTGGTGACTAAGAACATAGGTTGTCGAGTTTCAAGAGAGTTCATTGTTTGAACCTTAACATGTGAATTGGTTGCCACTACAACATGAGAAGTTTTATAAGAAAGAATTGTTGTTATGATGCTAGGAAAAGTTATTGAAATTGTCATGATCAAACTTATGCACTTTGCTAGCATTCACACTACATAAATTATTTCTTTTATCATTTACCTACTTGAGGACAAGTAGGAATTAAGCTTGGGGATGCTGATACGTCTCCAAAATATCTATAATTTATGAAGTATTCATGTTGTTTTATTATCATTCTTGGATGTTCTACAATCATTTTATAGCAACTTTATATCATTTTTTGGGACTAACCTATTGACCCAGTGCCTAGTGCCAGTTGTTGTTTTTTAGATCGCAGAAAATCAATATCAAACAGAGTCCAAACACCGCGAAACTTTTTTGTGGATTTTTTATGGACCAGAAGGAACCCAATGGGCCAGAGCAGCACCTGGGGGGGTGCCCCGAGGGGGGCACAACCCACCAGGGCGTGCCAGGCCCACCTGGCGCGCCCAGGTGGGTTGTGCCCACCTCGGTGGCCTCCCGCACCCCTTCTTCGCCCTATAAATTCACAAATATTGCAAAACCACCGCCGCCTCAGGGCCCCGTAGCCACTGAAAACCAATCTAGACCCGTTCCGGCACCCTGCCGGAGGGGGGAATCATCTTCGGTGGCCATCTTCATCATCCCGGCGGCCACGACGATGAGGAGGGAGTAGTTCACCCTCGGGGCCGAGGGTTTGTACAAGTAGCTATGTGTTTTATATATCTCTCTCTCATGATCTATATCATGGGCTCTGTTAATATAGTCGAATCATATAATGTTTCTCCCCTCCATACTCTTGTTGTGATGAATTGAGTCTTTACCCTTTGAAGTTTTGTCATGTCGGATTGAATATTCAGAGATGAGAACACATGATATATATCTTGCAATATGAATACTTGAGGTGAAAATTGGGGTATATTATTGATTCACTTGATATATGTTATGGCATTCAACTCGCGGATTCCCGCGGTGATATTGTGGTAATCTATGCATAGGGGTTGATGCACGTTTTTCTCTGATGGAAACTTCGGGGTCTATTTGTACATCCTTGTGTGGATTGAGTATTATGAATATGAATATGCTTTGGTGTTATTCTAGTACGAACTCTAGGATAGATCGAACGGAAACAATAGCTTTGTGTTATTTTAGTACGAACTCTTGAATAGATCGATCAGAAAGAATAGCTTTGAGGTGGCTTCGCACCCTACGAAAAATTCCTACCTTTTGTTCTCCGCTTATAGGAACTTGGGAGTGATTCTTTGCTGTATTTTGAGGGATAATGATATGATCCAACTATGTTAGCATTGTTGAGAGGTTGCACTAGCGAATGTACGGACCCTAGGCCTTGTTTTTAAGCATTGCAATACCGTTTTTGTGCCCGTTTACTGCTTGTTACCTTGCGGATTTTATTTATTCAGATGATAAAAATATATTTATACCATCAATATTACACTTTTATCACCATCTATTCGCCGAACTAGTGCACCTATACAATTTGCCATTGTATTGGGTGTGTTGGGGACACAAGAGATTTCTTGTATTTGGTTGCAGGGTCGTTTGAGAGAGACCATCTTCATCCTACACCTCTCATGGATTGATAAACCTTTGGTCATCCACTTGAGGGAAAATTGCTAATGTCCTACAAAACTCTGCGCTTGGAGGCCCAACACGTGTCTACAAGAATAAAGTTGCATAGTAGACATCAGTGCCAAGCACGGCGGAGCGATGAGGTCGAGGGGAGGCTGGAGGCAGGGGACTGGGCCGATGGTCGTTGGCGTTTCAAGGAAGATCGTCAACACTGACTGGCTGGAGGTAGATATGAAGGTGATCTCTCCGTTCTTTGTACATCGGACAGTGTAGAAAAAATAGACTGACCTATTTGTTTTGAGTCGACTGTTATTTTCATAGGACCACACCTTCTAGTGTGCTGGAGGAGCATCTGCATTTCCCATCCATCCCTGTGCTCATATTTCAAAATCCTGGAATCTAGTAATTTCGTGTGCCATGCATGTTGTAGAGCTATCATATGTCTCCCGTCATTTATTTCTCACCGACCTGCTATCTGCTACTTTTACACTGTACTACTTGTGCACGCACTTCACCCATACTCACACTATTGTTTTTTTTTTGCATGGGTGTTTCAGACTTTGACGCAGTTTTGATGAATACACAAATGAAAAAGACAGAAGTCGCTCCAGTGTAATTCGAAGATAAGCAGTAAGCGTTTCAGGGCTCTAAAGGGTGTAGTGTTAGCAGATGGAGATAGTAGACGTAGCTCTGCAATTGATGATGTCAATTGCCACACACAACCATCCTAGGTGCTTGCTTTAACTTGGCGCTGTCAAATGTGGTTGCATCTTGCATATGGTGTCTAGCTTGTACTACTTCCAATTTGGTTAAATTGCATCCGCTTACTTTACACATTATACCTTTGATAATGAAACGCCTTCTATTTTTGATACATACTACGTATGTCTATTAACCATGTTCGTACATAAAACTAATGCTCTTTGTATCCCTCATCAATCACTTATGATGAGACAGTCACCCAAGTGGGTTACTGTGAGACGTGCTACTCGTTTAAAGAGTGCAGTGTCACCCTCCCCACATGATTCTCAAGAAACAGCAATGCTAAATGAAGATAGTCAACGTAGCTCTCTAGTTGATGACCGCAATTCCCCTACACCACCATCGCAGGTGCTTGCTCTTACTTGGCAATGTGATATACGGTTGCATGTTGCATATGGTGTCTACCTTGTAATACTTCTAATTAGGGTAAATTGCATCTACTTAGTTAACACATTATACCTGTGAATATGACATGCCTTCCTGTTTCTGGTACATACTACGTCTTTCTATTAACCATGTTCTTACATCAAACTACTTTTCTTGTGTATCCCTCATCAATCACTTTTGATGAGACACCTTCAAATTGACAGTGTAATATTGGTTGCATCTTGCATATCATTTTAAACAAGTATTGCCTCTAATTTGTTGAAGTGCCACTTATAATGAGACACTTCTAACTTGGTAGAGTGATTGTAGTTGGATCTTTCATATGGTGTCTAGCTTGCATTGCTTCCAATTTGTTGAAATGCCTTCTGCTTAGCGTTTTCGTACATATTCCATCCTCCTACAATGTGGTTGCCTTGCATAAAAGTTGTGTTCGTCAGTATCATGCATCAACGAATTTTGAAGAGCGAATTTCATTCCTTTTCTTGTGTGTTTACTTGACAAGTCAAAATCTAAAAGGATGAATGCACGGAATGATGGTGGTTCTCTGTAGCAACCGAAACAGATGATTTCTGCAGATTCTCCTGCTACTCCTACTGCAGTGCAAGTTCCAAATCTCATCTCCCCTACTCCACAACCCTAGGTGCTTGCTCTAACATGGCAGTGTGATATCTGGTTGCATGTTACATATGGTGCCTAGCTTGTATTGCTCCTAATTTGTTAAATTGCATCTCCTTAGCTTACACATTATACATGTGAATATGACACGCCTTCCTGTTTTTGGTACATAATACATCTGCCTATCACACCATGTTCTTACATCAAACTACTATTCTTGTGTATCATGCATCTATCACTTGTGATGAGACAGTCACTCCCGTGTATTAATATGAGATGCGCTACTCTTATAAAGAGTGCAGTTTCATCCTCCCCACATGATTCTCAAGAAACTACAAGTCTAAATGAAGATATTGAATGTAGCTCTGTACTTGAAGACCGCATTTCCCCTACACCACCATTGCATGTGCTTTCACTAACTTCGAAGTGCGATATGTGGTTGCATGTTGCATACGGTGTCTAGCTTGTAATGCTTCTAATTAGGGTAAATTTCATCTGCTTAGTTTACACATTATACCTGTGAATATGACATGCCTTCCTATTTTCTATACATACTACATCTATCTGTTAACCATGTTCTTACATGAAACTACCTCTCTTATGTATCCTGCATCAATCACTTACGATGAGACACCTTTATTCGTTGCATATTGCATATTATTTCTAGGTTGTTGCCATGTATTTCTTCTAATTTGGTCAAATACATTTATGAGGCCACCCTTTTAATTTGGCAGAGTGATATTGGTTTCCTCTTTCATATGGTTTCTAGCTTGCATTGCTTCTAACTAGTTCAAACACCTGGTGCTTAGTTTACACTTTACACATCCTACATGTCAATATGTCATGCCGTCCTATTTTTCATACATATTCCATCCTCCTATCATGCGGCTGCCTTACATGAAAGTAGTGTTCGTCGGTATCATGCATCAATGAGTTCTGAAGAGAAAATTTTATTCCTTTTTCTTGTGGGTTTGACTTGACAAGGCAAAATCAAAAAATAGGAAGGAAAAGAGTAAGGAAGGCGATGATGGTGGTCATCTGCAACAACGTAAACGGAGCATCTGTACGGATTCTCCTTGTACTGCTAGTGCATTACAAGTTCCAAGTCTCCGCTCCCCTACTCCACCATCCCAGGTGCTAACTCTAACTTGGCAGTGTGATATCTGGTTGCATGTTGCATATGGTGTCTAGCTTGTATTGCTTCTAATTAGTGTAAACTGCATCTGCTTAGCTTACACATGACACGTGTGAATATGACATGCCTTCTGGTTTTTGGTACATACTATATCTGTCTATCACACCATATTCTTACATGAAACTACTCTTCTTGTGTATCCTGCATCAGTCACTTATGATGGGACACCTTTAAGTTGGCAGTGTGATATTGGTTTGCGTCTTGAATATGATTTCTAGCATGTGGTGCTTCTAATTTGATGAACGCCGCCTATGACGAGACAGATTTAACTTGGTAGAGTGATATTGATTGCACATTCCATATGGTGTCTAGCTTGCAGTGCTTCTAATTTGTTGAAGTGCCTTCTGCTTAGTTACCACATCATAGGTGTGAATATGTCAAGTCGTCTAGTTTTTCGTACATATTCCATCCTCGTATCATGACTTTGCCTTTCATCAGAGTAGTGTTCGTCAGTATCATGCATGAATGAGTTCTGAAGAGCAAATTTTATTCCTTTTTCTTGTCGGTTTGACCTCACAATGCAAAATCTATAAAGTGAAAGGAAATTGGTAAGGCATTGGATGACGGTGGTCCTTCCGAGCAACTGAAATGGAGGGTCTCTACAAATTCTACTCCGCCATCCTCCCAACAAGATTCGCAAGACAATGCAAGGCTAGACAATGAACGTAGCTGTGTAGATGATGAGCACATATCCCCTACTCCATCATCACAGGTGTTTTCTCTAACTTGGCACTATTATATGTGGTTGCATGTTGCGTATGATGTCTAGCTTGTATTGCTTCTTGATACGTATCCAATGTATCTACTTTTCCAAACTCTTTTGCCCTTATTTTGGACTCTAACTTGCATGATTTGAATGGAACTAACCCAGAATGATGCTGTTTTCAGCAGAATTGCCATGGTGTTATTTTTGTGCAGACATAAAAGTTCTCGGATGACCTGAAAATCAACGGAGACTATCTTTGGAATTAATAAAAAATATTGGCAAAAGAATCAGCATCAGGTGGCCCACACCCTATCCATGAGGGTGGGGGGCGTGCCCCCTGACCTTGTGGGCCCCCTGGACCTCCACCGACCTCAACTCCAACTCCATATAATCACTTTCAGGGAGAAAAAAATCAGAGAGAAGGATTCATCGCGTTTTACGATACGGAGCCGCCGCCAAGCCCTGTTCTTCCTCGGGAGGGCGGATCTGGAGTCCGTTCGGGGCTTCGGAGAGGGGACTCCGTCGCCATCGTCATCATCAACCATCCTCCATCACGAATTCCCTGATGCTCACCGCCGTTCGTGAGTAACTCCATCGTAGGCTTGCTGGACCGTGATGGGTTGGATGAGATTTACCATGTAATCGAGTTAGTTTTGTTGGGGTTTGATCCCTAGCATCCTCTATGTTCTAAGATTGATGTTGCTATGGCTTTGCCATGCTTAATGCTTGTCACTAGGGCCCGAGTGCCATGAACTTAGATCTGAACCCTTTATGTTTTCATCAATATATTTGTGTTCTTGATCCGATATTGCAAGTTATAGTCACCTACTACGTGTTATGATCCGGCAACCCTGGAGTGACAATAGTCGGGACCACTCCCGGTGATGACCGTAGTTTGAGGAGTACATGTATTCACTAAGTGCTAATGCTTTAGTCCGGTTCTCTATTAGAAGGATGCCTTAATATCCCTTAGTTTCCAATAGGACCCCGCTGCCACGGGAGGGTAGGAAAAAAGATGTCATGCAAGTTCTTTTCCATAGGCACGTATGACTATATTCAGAATGCATGCCTACATTATATTGATGAACTAGAGCTAGTTTTGTGTCACCATATGTTATAACCTTTGCATGATGAATGCCATCCGACATAATTATCTATCATGGATCCATTGCCTACAAGCTTTTCACATATTGATCTTTGCTACTTTACTTTTCCGTTGCCAGTTTTAAGATTGCTACAATACTGCTACTGTTACTTTTGCCAGCGTTACCGCTACTTCCATACTACTTTGGTACAAAATACTTTGCAAAAGATATTAAGTCTTTCAGGTGTGGTTGAATTGAAAACTCAGCTGCTAATACTCAAGAATATTCTTTGGCTCCCCTTGTGTTGAATCAATAAATTTGGATTGACTACTCTACCCTCAAAAACTGTTGCGATCCCCTATACTTGTGGGTTATCAAGACCTTTTTCTGGCGCTGTTGCCGGGGAGCATTTCTCTATTCTCTGAGTCACTTGGGATTTATATCTGTTGATCACTATGAGGAATTTTAAAGATCAAAGAACTAAGATTTTTCCCTCAACTATGAGGGGAGGTAAGGAACTGCCATCTAGCTCTACACTTGATTCTCCTTCTGTTTTGAGTAAACTTGCGACACCTACACCTGCTATTGATTTCGATATGTCGCATGTTATTGATGATGCCACTTCTACTATGAATGATGCTTCTGATGATACTACTTCTATGCTTGATAATACAGTGCCACTAGGTGAATTTCTTGATGAACAACTTGCTAGGGTTAGAGAATGAAATTACTGAAACTGATGATATTATTGAAGATTATGATTATGATTCTCCCCCTAGATATGAATTGCCTATTGTTCTCGAGGGTTATGTTATGGATGAAGAAACTGCGAGAGACTTCTTTGCTTGCAATGATAGAGATGATCTTAAAAATTGTTAGTTGAGCTGAAAGAAAAATCCTTTAATGCTAGAATGAAATATGATCCAGCTTTTGCTACTTCACCTATCTTTGTTACTGATAAGGATTATGAATTCTCTGTCGATCCTGAGTTAATTACTTTGGTTGAATCTGATCCTTTTCATGGTTATGAATCTGAAACTATTGTGGCACATCTTACTAAATTAAATGATATAGCCACCCTATTTGCTCACGAGGAAAAAATTCGCTATTACTATATCCTTAAATTGTTTCCTTTCTCACTAAAGGGTTATGCTAAGATATGGTTTAATTCCCTTGCTCCTGGTTGTGTGCGTAGTCCCCAGGATATGATATACTACTTCTCTGCAAAATATTTCCCCGCTCATAAGAAACAAGCTACTTTAAGGGAAATATATAATTTTGTGCAAATTGAAGAAGAGAGTCTCCCACGGAGGCTTCTTCGATTACTTAATGCTTTGCTTGATCATCCTCTCAAGAAAAATGAAATACTTGATATCTTTTATAATGGACTAACCGATGTTTCCAGGGACCACCTGGATAGTTGTGCTGGTTGAGTTTTTAGGGAAAGAACTGTTGAGCAAGCTGAATTGCTATTGAATAATATATTGAGTAATGAAAATGATTGGAAACTTCCTGAACCAACTCCGAAGCGAACTCCAAAGAAAAGGGGTATTCTATTTCTCAGTCTTGAAGATATGCAAGAGGCCAGGAAATCTATGAAATAAAAGGGTATTAAAGCTGAAGATGTTAAGAATCTACCACCTATTGAAGAAATACATGGTCTTGATAACCCGACACAGGTAGTAGAGGTAAACTCTCTTCGTAGATTTCATGAAGGTGATATTCCACATAATAAGTCTGCTAGACAATGCTTGGATGAGTTTGATAATTTTATTGTTAAACAAGAGAACTTCAATGCTTATGTTAGTAGACAATGGAAACGTAATGCTTACATGCTTGATCACTTGAGTGATTATATGAATAGTACTGTTAATGATCTTAAGCTTATTAGTAAACATGCTTCCATGGTTACAACTCAAGTAGAACAAGTACTTAAGTCTCAAGATGAATTGCTTAATGAGTTGAATAGTAAGAATAATGATAATGTTGTTAGGGTTATGACTAGAGGTGGTAAAATGACCCAGGAACCTTTGTATCTTGAGGGCCATCCGAAGAGAGTTGATCAAGATTCTCAGAGAACTAATACTGATGCACCTAGTCCTATTAATAAAAATCAAAAGAAAACTGATAGGACTTTTCATGCTAGTGAACCTGCAATAGATACGCCTGAGAATCCCAATGATATTTCTATTTCTGATGCTGAGACACAATCTGGTGATGAAGATGAACCTTGTGATAATGTTAATAATGATGTTCATGTTGATGATCAACCTAGTGATGATAATGATGTAGAGATTGAACCTGCTATTGATCTTGATAACCCACAATCAAAGAATCAACGTTATGATAAGAGAGACTTCGTTGCTAAGAAACACGGTAGAGAAATAGAACCATGGGTTCAGAAACCCATGCCCTTTCCTCCTAAGCCATCCAAGAAAAAGGATGACGAGGTTTTTGAGCGCTTTGTTGAAATGATTAGACCCATCTTTTTGCATATGCGTTTGACTGGTATGCTTAAAATGCCTCCTTATGCTAAATATATGAAAGATATTGCTACTAATAAAAGAAAGATACTGGAAGCTGAAATTTCCACCATGCTTGCTAATTATACTTTTAAGGGTGGAATACCAAAGAAACTTAGAGATCCAGGAGTACCAACTATACCATGTTCCATTAAAAGAAACTATATTAAAACTGTTTTATGTGATCTTGGAGCTGGTGTTAGTGTTATGCCTTTCTCTTTGTATCGTAGACTTGATTTGAATAAGTTGGCACCTACTGAAATTTCTTTGCAAACGGCTAATAAATCAACTTCTATACCCATCGGTATTTGTGAGGATGTGCCTGTTGTGGTTGCAAACGTTACTATCTTAACAAACTTTGTTATTCTTGATATTCCCGAGGACGATAGTATGTCGATTATCCTTGGTAGACCCTTTTTGAATACTGCAGGGGCTGTTATTGATTGCAACAAAGGCAATGTCACTTTTCATGTTAATGGTAATGAGCATACGGTACACTTCCCGAAGAAACAACCTCAAGTTCATAGTATCAATTCTATTGGAAAATTTTCAACTATTACTATTGGAGGTTTTGAATTCCCTCTTCCTACTGCCAAAAAGAAATATGATATTCTTATTGTTGGGGACATGCATATCCCTGTTGAGTTAACCTAGTGTTGTTCGAAAATTCTCCGGTTTCATGTCATTCGGGAGAAGTTTGTTAATAAGACTTGATCAACCCTGTTAATTGATTCCTTTTGATGAGCATGAGATGGATGAATTTAGAAAGCACAACTCTCTGTACCCATCTTTTACTTTCTGTTATTTAGACTAAATAAAGAAAAATAGTATTTTTCCGTCTGTTTTCTGAATTATCCTTGCAATAAAAAAATGTCCGAAAAATAAAAGTTCTCCAAATGCCCTGAAAATTGGATATGATTTTTTAGAATATTTTAGAATTTCTAGTGAAAAGAACACACCCGGGGGCCTCACCAGCTGGCCACAAGGGTGGAGGGCGTGCCCACACCCCTGGGGTGCACCCCCTGACCTTGTGGGCCCCACGTGGCCCCCCTCCACTTATTCCAGCACCCATCCTCTTCGTCCTCCTCCAGAAAAAATCATCCCGTAGCTCAAACTCGTGTTCTTGCTCATCTTGCTGCCATTTTCGATCTCCTTGCTCAAAGCCCCATTCACAAAACTGCTTTGGGGGATTGTTCTTCGATATGTGACTCCTCCAATGGTCCAATAAGTTTTTGTTCTAGTGCTTTATTCATTGCAAATTTTTGCTACTGTGGTGACCATGTTCTTGAGCTTTCATGTCAAACTTATATGGTCCAAAGTTGTTTTGATGCATGATATAGCTTCTAGACGAGGTTGATTCACTTTTATTTTGAGTCACTGAAAATTTCAGGCATTTTTCAGACAAAAGAAAAATGTCTAGGAGAATGTACCAAGGTGGTTCTTCAAGGAAGCAAGCACCGAGGCGTGCGATACGCGAACCAGACTCTGAACTACCAAGGGAAGCTCAAGTGAGGCCGTGTGAATGGCTGTTGGATGAATTTATGGATCGTGGAGGTTTTGACGATGAATTATATGCATACATACAAAATGTCGGCCTCGAGAATTTCTTAGCAGACAAGTTCCTACAATATTATTATCTCATCGATTCCTTCGGGCGGAGGTTTGACTTTTCATCCAAGCGCAATACTCATACTGTCCTGTTTGATCTTTACGATGAATCTTATACCATGGAGCTAGAATATTTATGTGATGCATGCAAAATTCCACAATGGGGTAGTTTTAGTGAGCCTCACAAATCTGAATATAATGATTTCCTTGATAGCATCACTGTAGGAGAAACTAGAAACATCACGCAAGCAACTGTAGGGAGCATTCACTTTCCTGCCATACATTATTTTTCTCTCTTATCGATAGATGTATTAATGGCAAAGATGAACAATGCCATATTTACATACCAGATCTTAGTATCCTCAAGTGTGCAGTGTTAGGCGATAAACGATATAATTTGGGGGCCATTATTGCTAGAAGGTTACATCTTAATTCTAAAGATAGAGATTTACTTGGTGGGATCTATGCAACTTGTTTAGCTAAATATTTAAATGTACCTATTAGAGGATACGTATTGAGTTGCCACCTGCTTTCCTGGATTATGAGGCTATGGTACGCCCAGTGTTCAAAAAATCTTCCGATTCAGCGATTAATCTTCCGATTTATCGCTAATCGGGGGTTGACCGATAAGATTATGCTTTATCTTCACCGTTTATCTTTTGGACTGTTTTATCACTCTGAAAAGCGATTTTCGGGAATCATCGATAAATCGGACCTATTCATAGCACTATGTTTGCAAAAACTATGTTTATTTATATTTTGTGGACCTTGTTACGCAATATGTACTGTTCTCCTATTTTCTTTGTTATTATACGAGGATTCAAAGGCTAGGAATCGAGGTAACACTTCTGTCCAATATTGTTTTTGTGTTGAATATAACGTATTTTAGTGGTGGGAACCTGAGAATTGCAAAAAATATCTGATTATTAGTCAACCAATAAAATCGATTAAACGACCGATTTCCAATTAATCTCTAATCCCTACCTGACCGAGGCGATAACGATAAGCGATATCCTCAACATTGGGTACACCACCAGTTTCTTAAGAGGAACGAGCAAATCCTCCAGTACCGACTAATCTTTGATGGATGGCGAGCCGTCCTTGTTACTCTTCCTTCTCCTGCTCTCTTCAACTTTCAGGCGAATGGAAGATACTTTATTACTAGAGAGGAGGCAAGGGAGTATGAGAGGACAGCTGAGGCTACTCGTCTTCAGGAGGCAGCTCGCCAAGCCGTAGCTGCCGCAGCACAGTACAACCCCGACTTCAACTTTGGATATCCACCAGGCCACCCATGGGCATAGACCAACTTGGGCCAAAAGCCTAAGCTTGGGGGAGTACGTATTTCTCACCGACATTATATTCATGTTCACACACTCATTTCAGTTGTCAGTGCTCATACTCTTTCATTGTAATATCCATTTTAGTTTATTTCTTTTTCCGCTTTCTTCTTGTGTGTTTGAAAAACCTTAAGAAAAACCCAAAAAAATTAGTTGTAGTTAGTTTACTTTCTATGCATGCTTAGTAGTAGTAAACTTAATAGAAAACCCAAAAATATTTCTCGTGCTTGTTGGGAGCTTTCCCGTGTAAATATTTTTTCTCGTTCTTGTTCTTCTTTCTTCAGAAAAACAAAAACTCCAAAAATATTTCAGTGTGTTTCTTTGAAATTCTTTTCTTTGGGGCTCGAGACGAGAAGACCACGATGAAAATGTTGAGTGGCTCTCATGCATTATTGTTGATCTAACAAAGAGCCCATATTACCTTGTCTTCTCCTCTGAATAAATGTTTGCAGATTCCAGCTTAGTCCAATGCACGTGCACTATTATTATTATCCACACCGTTCGGTCGTGCAAGTGAAAGGCAATAATGACGATATATGATGAAATGATTGAGATGAGGAAAAGCTGGTATGAACTCGACCTTCTTTTTTAGTAAATATGATTAGTTCATCGTTCCTGATTCAGCCTATTATGAATGAAACATGTTTGCAATGACAATTAGAGATTATAGTTACTCATGCCATGCTTAATCAGCTAGGAGTTTATAATGGTTTACCTTGTGTGCCAACATGGAAATTAAAATGGTTGTGATGTAGTATGATAGGATGGTATCCTCCTTTGAATGATTCGAGTGGCTTGACATGGCACATGTTCACGCATGTAGTTGAAATAAAATCAACATAGCCTCCACGATATTTATGTTCATGGTGATTTATATCCTACTCATGCTTGCACTCAATGTTGGTTAATCTCATTGCATGTTTATGACTGTTGTCGCTCTCTAGTTGGTCGCTTCCCAGTCTTTTTCTAGCCTTCACTTGTACTAAGCGGGAATACTGCTTGTGCATCCACTTCCATAAACTCCAAAGTTGTTCCATATGAGTCCACCATATCTTCCTATATGCGGTATTGCTACCTCTTGAGCACTGCATTGGTCTTCCCTTGAAGAGGAAAGGGTGATGCAGTAAAGTAGCATAAGTATTTCCTCAGTTTTTGAGAACCAAGCTATCAATCCAGTAGGAGACCACGCTTGAGTCCCACCACCTACACAAACAAATAAGAACCTCGCAACCAACACGATAAAGGGGTTGTCAATCCCTTCACGGTCACTTACGAGAGTGAGATCTGATAGAGACGATAAGATAATATTTTTGGTATTTTTATGATAAAGACTAAAAGTAAAGAAAGCAAAATCAACGGCAATAGAAATAACTTGTTGTCGGGAGATAATATGATGGAAAATAGACCCGGGGGCCATAGGTTTCACTAGTGGCTTCTCTCAAGATAGCATAAGTATTACGGTGGGTAAACGAATTACTGTCGAGAAATTGATAGAATTGAGCATAGTTATGAGAATATCTAGGTATGATCATGTATATAGGCATCACGTTCGTGACAAGTAGACCGACTCCTGCCTGCATCTACTACTATTACTCCACACATCAACCGCTATCTAGCATGCATCTAGAGTATTAAGTTCATAAGAACGGAGTAAAGCTTTAAGCAAGATGACATGATGTAGAGGGATAAACTCATGCAATATGATATAAACCCCATCTTTTTATCCTCGATGGCAACAATACAATACGTGTCGTTTCCCCTACTGTCACTGGGATCGAGCACCGCAAGATTGAACCCAAAGCTAAGCACTTCTTCCATTGCAAGAAAGATCAATCTAGTAGGCCAAACCAAACTGATAATTCGAAGAGACTTGCAAAGATAACCAATCATTCATAAAAGAATTCAGAGGGGATTCAAATATTGTTCATAGATAATCTTGATCATAAACCCACAATTCATCGGATCTCGACAAACACACTGCAAAAGAAGAGTCACATCAAATAGATCTCCAAGAGAATCGAGGAGAACTTTGTATTGAGATCCAAAGAGAGAGAAGAAGCCATCTAGCTGATAACTATGGACCCGAAGGTCTGAGGTAAACTACTCACACATCATCGGAGAGGCTATGGTGTTGATGTAGAAGCCCTCCGTGATCGATGCCCCCTCCGGCGGAGCGCCGGAAAAGGCCCCAAGATGGGATCTCACGGGTACAGAAGGCTGTAGCGGTGGAAATAAGGTTTTGGCTCTGTGTCTGATGGTTTGGGGGTACGTAGGTATATATAGGAGGAAGAAGTAGGTCAGTGGAGCTACGAGGGGCCCACGAGGATGGAGGGCGCGCCCAGGGGGGTAGGCGCGCCCCCCTGCCTCATGGCCTCCTCGTTCGTTTCTTGACGTCCACTCCAAGTCCTGTGGATCACGTTTGTTCCGAAAATCACGTTCCCGAAGGTTTCATTCCATTTGGACTCCGTTTGATATTCCTTTCCTTCGAAACACTGAAATAGGCAAAAAACAAAATAATTGCAAACAAAACTCCCCTAGGATTGTTGTTAGTTGGACGGTACCCATTGTTTCGGACAAGCCGTGGAGTGTGCTTGTTGGTGGTGGGTCTCGGCTTCCTGGAAACAGGGGTTCCCAGACTTGCCTGCCTATGGCCCACAGCGTGGCTCCACCAGCGGCCCTGTACGGCCCATCTTCACCAGCAAACACTCAAGACCGTCGCGAGGGGCCAAGCCTCAGGAGGCGGATGACATAAGACCTCCTCGGGAACGGCCTCACCAGGCCGGCTCGCGAGGGGCGGAGAGATCAAGGTAAGGGACACCTTGCGAGATTTCTGTGACGCAAGCCATGATGACTGGAGCCAGGCGGGCGCCAGCGCGCGCAGTGTCCTCGTTTGCTCTTTGGTGCTAAAGGGGCAAGCGCAGGCGAGGAGTCCCGAGGCATCATGCAAAGGTTTCCATATCGGTGCAACGAGACCAAGACCAGCAGGACGGCAGGATGAAGGTCACCCTGGAGCCCAAGACAGCGTCACCACCAGAGCCTTTGGCAAGCGAAGACCACCTTTAGTCAGGATAACTTGTACTAGCTGTCTCCCTTCGAATTTGGCCGTTGTTGGATCCCTTCCCACTCAATATTTGGGGAGAGGACTAGGGCCTCTATAAATAGGACTAGCCACCACCATAGGAGGCATCTCATCTTGGATCGGAGCCATTCCATCCATAGCCACACACAAGTTCACCCAGCACAAGAACACCTCCCCTCAGGAGGCTGTTCTTCCCTTGTAACTGTTCATCCTCAGCCCAAGAGACAATCCACCACACCAGACTGGAGTAGGGTATTACACCACATCGGTGGCCCGAACCAGTATAAACTCTTGTGTCTCTCGTTCTTTGGGTTCGTCGAGCTAGGCCTTGCGATTGTTGGGAGAGCGATCTAGGGAGAGAGAGATCTTCGTGCACACCCCAGTGTTCGAACCTCAAGTGTTTTGCCGGAACCCGAAATCCGACATTTGGTGCGCTAGGTAGGGGTGCACTGAAGCTTTCCTCCCACCAATCCGCGTCCCATCACTTCGTTGCATCCATGGTGGACGCTCGTCGAGCCCGCGCTGAGCGCCGGGCCGCCCATGCCGCCCGCGTCGCTCAGACGCTCCTGTCGGCGGGCCTCCCCGTCATTCCCAGTCACCTGCCGCCAACGCCGCCACCGGCCCGGCGGGAAACGAGCAGCAAGTGTCCTCGCTGCACCCCTCGGTGCGGTAGGACGGCCGCACCGCCACTCCATCGCTAACCCCAGCTAGCTCGTCGTCTCACGCTCGTCGCGCTCCCACGGATGTGCAGGCCGTGCTGCTCATGGCACGTGAACTCCTGCGCTACCGCCCAGTCAACGACCTCTACGAGGACTGGCTGGACCGCATCGCCGAGCTCGTCAGCACCGCAGGGGGCTCCCCCGCGCCATCCCTCTCGCTGCCTCGCCCTCCGCCAGCTGCGGGCGACGTGGCTCACGGAGCGCCTCCGCCACCTCTGCACCAAGACGGTGTTCCGGCGCCAAGGAGCGCGGCCCCCCGGCGCGACCCACCGCATCGGGCGCCCGCGCGAGAAGAAGGAAGCTGCCAAGAAGTTCCCGGGACGCAAGAGAATGCGCCCGCGCTCCCAGTGCCGCCGCGACAAGACCGCGTGCCGCCTGCGGCGGCGGTGCATGGGCATCAAGGGCAGGCTCCGCATCAGCAAAGGGCCCCAGTGGCCACCGCAGGCTGCCGCACATTCACTCCTGAGCTGCGTAGCATCGCCTGGCCGGGCAAGTTCAAGCCAGACCTGCCTCCTTGCTACGATGGCACCCCCGACCCAGCGGAGTTCTTGCAGCTCTACGAGCTGAGCATCGAGGCGGCCAACGGCGACGAAAAAGTCATGGCGAACTGGTTCCCCATGGCTCTCAAAGATGGCGCTCGCTCGTGGCTCCTGAACCTGCCCCCGGGCTCGATCTCCTCCTGGGACGAGATGCGCGACCGCTTTGTCGCCAACTTCCAGGGCACTCGCGACTGCCCTCCGGCCGCGGGTGACCTGCGTCGCATCAAGCAGCAGCCAGGAGAGACCCTGCAGAAGTACATCCAGCGCTTCAACAGGGTTTGCCTCAAGATCCCCAAGGTGACGAACGAGGCCATCATTTCAGCATTTTTGATGGTGTCTGCGACGTCAAGATGAAGGAGGAGCTCGCCATCCACGAGGAGCTATGCACGGCTTTGGAGCTGTTCAACCTGGCGACCAAGTGCGCAAGAGCTGAGGAGGGGCGCCTTTCCCTCCTCGAGCTCCCGGCTACCGACCTGGATGAGATGAAAGCCAAGGACAAGGACGTGAAGCGCAACGGAGTAGCCGTGCTCGCGGCGGAGCCAGACACGAAGCGTGGCCGGGACCATCCGTAGTCGTCCAAGAGCAGCTGGCCGTTCTGCGCCTTCCACAATGTACACAGCCACAACACCAATGACTGTCAAGAGCTCCGGGCCATTCGAGATGGACACCTCGGTCGACGCCCCGAGTGCAATGACCGGGGCTACGGCCGAGGAGGAGGAAGAGGCGGAGGACACTGGGACGATCGCGGCCCTCGCCAGGAGTGGTGCGACCGGCCTTGCGAGGACCGCTGGCAGGACCAGCCTCGTGAGGGCGCCTGGAGGGACCAGCCTCGCAAGGACCGCCCTTAGGGCAATGCTGGTCTTCCTCCGCTGCCGCCACCGCCAAGAAGGAACGACGACCACCATCAGGACGAGGGGGCTGGGGGCTTCCAGGAACCGCGTTGATGCAGAGCATCCGACGATCATTCCCATGTACACTCGAGCCTACGCCATTGGACCTAAGGTAAACTCGCTCCTTTCCGAATCTTCCCTTTCCGCATGAAAGACATGGATGCTACTTCAAGCGCGGACCTTGTTCATACTCAGGTACACCCGAGGAGACCATGGAGAACCCAAGGAACAAGGCCAAGCGTGCGCGGAAGCAAAGGAAGGAGAAGGAAGAAGAGACAGCTGCTACAGGCCCCGGACATCCGGCCCCAGCCCGGACATCCGGCCCGACCCCCGGAAATCCGGCGCCCATCACAGAACGCACTCGAAGCTGAACCCCGTCAGCCCGGACATCCGGCCAGAGGCCTAGACATTCGGACCCCGCCTATCCAGAGAACTCCGAGACCGGCCACTCCAGCCCGGACATCCGGCCCGCTAGCCCGGACATCCGGCACCTCGCGAAGGCCTGGACATCCGGCCCCTCCCTGCCTGCGTGCAGCGCATCTGGGCCGAGGCCCATGTACCCCTTCGTCCCTTAGATTATATATACTCCCCCACCTCCTCCTAGTTAGGGTTAGCATTGGTTTAGCTCATATGTGAGATAGAGCTTTGCTCATCCATTACGGATCTACTCCACGAGAGAGACCGCGGCCCCTCTACAGAGAAGATCACCTTGGATTCAAGACCCCCTCTTGTGTGGCCCCCATCAAGACCTCCTTACGGAGAAGAACCGGTTACCTTTGTATCATCCTTTGTTGACTTTGGATCTTGTATCTTACCTTTGTGTTCATCGATCTAGCACATGTGTGATCTATTCTTGTTGGTTGAGTGATTTCTCTCGTGTTTCCCTCGTGTTCCCCCTCGTGTTCATCGTGTTCTTCATAGGGATCTGCTCCTTTCGTGAAAGATCGGCCATCTAGGGTTCCACCCTACATCATCTTGGTATCATGAGCCACGTTGATCACGATTTCGGAGCCTCCCCGTTGTGTTTTCTAGCCTAGTTTTGTTGATTTTGTCCCAAATTCGAAAAATCCCCACCAAAAATAGCCCCAATTTTTTTTTTGTGATTTGTTGGTTTGATGATGTTTTGTTGAATTTGATCCGTGGATTTGCTTTGTTACTTGTGGATCTAGCTTTTCCCCATTTTTCCCCACTTTCCATCCACGAAATCTCCGCAATTTTGCCCCCGAAATCATCAATTTCCGCCCCAAAATCGAGTTCCTCGAGTTCATCCTCGGATTTGGAGCCCGGACATTCGGCCCGACCCCAGACATCCGGCCACCCCAGACATCCGGCTCCTGGAGCGCTTTTTCGCGCGCGGGTCTGGACATACAGCCCCGAAAATCCGGGCTCTACCCCGGACATCCGGCCCGTGTACATTTCAGCTTTTTCGGTTCACCGTTTTGTGCATAACTTCCACATCCGGAGTCCGATTTTCGCGTTCTTTAGCTCATTGAGTAGCTATTGACATCCTCTATCCCTCTAGATAGGTCCCATACCCATTTGACTCCATCAAAATTTTGGCACATCTTTGCCTAGGGCTTCCACCATAACTTCCGCATAACCACCACCGACTTCCGCAACCTAACCCATTTTGTTCCCCTTTGCATTTGAGGTTGTTTGAGTTGTGATTCAAGTCTCCTAAGGTGTTTCGGCTACTTAGGGACGGTTGCTTCTTCATCAACCACCACCATAACTTCCGTATAGGCTTACCCACCATACACTTCCACCACTCCATATAACCCAATTTTGTTTGTGTTGTGAGTTGTGTCTCCTAAGGTGTTTCGGCTACTTAGGGACCGTGCTTCCAACTGCCACACCGTGTATAATCCACCACCTTACCCTCGACTTCCGCATTGCGTCTCAAAACCCATCATTGCATTTCCGCAATCCGTTTGAGTTTCCGCAAAACCACCACCGCATTCCCGCTACCACCATTTTGACATGTGACATTTGAAATTTTGAGTTCATGGTTTTTCCGTTTCCTAAGGTGTTTCGGCTACTTAGGGACGAGTCTCCATCATCTTGGTATCTACATCAAGAACACCGCCACTCATCATCGCCTCGGACGGTAACCTCCATATCATCTCGGTATCGTGGTATCCCTCCATTGTATATTCCCTTGCACATTGCATTGATAACCCCTAGCCTATTTTGCGTCACTTGCCCATCGAGACTAGCCATTTGAGTATTGCCGGCAACTTTACTTGTGCACAATAGTGATCATTGGTCTACACCTTCCATTACATACATACCATACCATATTTGGTATCATATCATCTCTTGTGTCACAAAGATTGTTCCCGCATATACACAATTGCTATCTTGATTTGTGCATTTTGCAAAGTGGCCATACATAAAAAAACAATAAGCTTTTAAGCAAAAGAGAAAGAGCAAAGAAGCTTGTAAGCAAGTGCCATATCCGATCATCTTGGATCATCTTGAGAGAAACATCGGGAACCATACATATATAGCATACTTGGGATAGAAAGTTTATCCATTTTGCATATCGTAGGTTGTGCACAAGTGTCGTATCCGCCTATGGAGCAATCTCTACTCCTAATGAAGCAGTTGGTGAATAGTCTGCACGGTTTTTTCGCTGGTTTTTTTTCGTCACCTCCCCCACCCCACCCCTTCCCACGCAGCCATCAAAAAAACCCACACCCAAAAAAAAACCATCGACCCCATCATGCGTTGCCCACTCCCATCGATCCCATCTATCGTTTCAGCCGCCGCCGCCGCAAAAAAACTCCATCGATAACCATCCTTGCTTGCCCACTCCCATCGATCGTTGCCACCGCTGCCGCCGCCGTCCGAGGGGGAGACGTCGCCGCCGCCGCTGCAAGGTATGGCGGTTTGAATCCCGCCCCGCCTCTGCAAGGCAGGGCGGTTTCAATCCCACCGCCGCCGAACTCCGGGAATCGCCGCCGCCAAGTCTCCAGGGAGGGCGGTTTCAACTGCCGACGAACTCCGGGATACGCATAATCGTCGCTGCCGCCCCCTCCCCCGGCTGCCCCATGGTCTTCTATCTCTCCCAACTCCGCTGTCGCGCCCCGTCTTCCGTCTCTGCATGAATTGCTGTTGTGGCAGCCACTCCCCATGGCGGCCATCCGGGCACACCGTGTCCGGGATGATGGAGGTGATGTCCGCCAGTTCCCTGTTTCCGTTGGCATCTTCTGCGATGGGACCCGTGGGGGCAGGTCGCGCGCTGCTCATCTGCGTCGATGGCGTCGGCGTCGTCCTTCCCCTGCAAAGCATGGCGGCTCCTTGGCTGGATCACAGTGATGATACAGTTGGCTCGGCGGCGACTAGAGATCTCGCAGGCTGGCGTTTATTTGATGTCTGGGTGTTCCAATCGTGAAGGAACGGACGTATAATGTACGGTATAAGAATTTGGACGAGGCTCATCTGCGTGGATGGTTGTGGCTTGGCCGCCGGGCACACAATCCATTTATTCACACATAAGGTTTGCCTTTTTTCTTCTCTTTGCATTCTTTTCTATTAAGTTTGCAGATTGTTTGTGTTGGCCAATGAAAAAAGATTTAGGACCCTAGATTTATACAGTTTAAGAACTTACAAAGTTTAGCAAGTATCTGGTTCTGAACTTTCGAAGAGTACTTATAACAGTAATTTCTTCAGTCTTTTGTAATTCCGATTTAATAGCGATTCTGTTGTAGTAGCATCCTTGTAGTTCACCATTGGAATGTGTACCGTTTCTTGATTCTTGAATTCTGAGCTGAATGTGCACATTTAGCGACCACTGCGTATGTACGTGCTCTAACGGAAAGTACGTAGCTGACACAGACCGTAGCCATCTACACCAAGACTCCTCTGCCCTACGGAGTCTTGCAAGCGATCGTCGTAAGAAATATTCCGTGTGATGCCGGCATGTGTTGTTGTTGCATTGTCGCAACCATCCATCTACACACCAAATGTATGTGAACAAGATTCATTGGGGTTCCTCTATTTTCCCATAGTTTTCCTCTTCTTTTCATGCAAGATCAGTCTCTGATCCATCTCACTCGCATGGACGCAGGTCAAAACCGAGTCGCGGTGTTCACAATGCTGGGCATTATTTATATCGAAAGACGAGGAGGAAGATTTGGATGACCGTAACCACAATGGCAAGGGCAGCAACATGGTCATCACCTACAATGCCGTTGGGTGCTGACATTATGATGTTTGGTTTATTTGTTGAAAGTTACAGCCCATGTTTCATGATTTATTTGTCACCGGTTAATCATGATATTTTGAAGTGCTCTGACAATTGCTTGCTGTCTGCATCTCTTACTTTTCAACTTGCTGCATATAAAGATATACACCATTAGAATCTGTTTGTACAATATATTTACTTATTCAACATGCTTCAGTTATGCTTCTTTGAAAATCCAGTTGTAGATTGCAGTGAAGCCCCATTTAGATCTTGGCTATAGTATTATTCTTGTCTTATGACTCGTGACAGATTGATATGTGATACCATGACATAGCATATGTGCTACCGTGGTAGTCACATTTGGTGGTAGTTCTGATTGTTTGCTAGATTACGAGATAAGACCAAGTGCTTCTGCAACTCGGTTGCGGTTTTGATAGGAACATGAAGACTTGTGATGCCATGGAGCATGTTTGATTAAAAGGAGTAAGTCAACATACAACTTGTTTCTTATGTTTTATTTAGAGAAAATGATTGTTCCTTGTGAGTCATTTTCTTCTACAAATGCACCATAGTTGCTCCAATATATTGAGCAGGGAAGAAGTTTGTTACAAGTGTTTTATAGAGTTGACGCCAGAGACATCCGACGGGATACATTGGTAGGGACTTCGTGAAAGGCGGACTCCATTTAATCCTTTCCAGCTACTTACTGAACACCAAGCCCTATTTGATATGCTTAATGATTGTTATATAGGTGAAGGAATCGATGAAGAAGCTTCCGTTCAGCATGGTATCTCAATGGAAGAATATCCGAAGCAAACCTCCGCTACTTCTCTGTTCCCTTTCATTTGTCGTGGGAAGACCTTAGGAAGGTAGGAAGACCTTAGGAAGAGTGGGTGGGAGGAAGAGAGGCCTGTGCTATAGATGTAGGGGAACAATGGTCCTTGGAAATTATTAGTACTCTACAAAATGTCTATCCCCTATGATGCCTACAATGAGCGAGAGAGGGTGGAAGGAAGGGAGAGCGGAGGAAGGAAGATGGGGATATATGTAGAGAGGGAGATAGGAGGAAGGGAGATTGGCATATATGTAGAGAGAGGAAGATCAGATAGGGAGGGGAGATTTACAGGACGATTGTCGTTGAGCCACTCAAATATGTATGTCTCTATTGCATCGCACGGGCAATTAACTATAGAAAAATTCAAGGCTATTTTTTAAAGTGACATTTATTCAGCATGTTCCAACCTTTACATGCCTTAATTATAGAATAATCTAATATTATGATTTCTCCAGTAAGCAGTATACTATATACTTAACTGGGACTTTGAATTTTTGCTTTAGGAAAATTTGAATAGACCTCGTCCATGCCGATAATTTCCTCGTACATCAGGTTGAACGATTTTGTTTATGTTGTGAGTGGTCAATATTCCTTACCGCTGGCCACATATCTCACTTGTGCTGGACCCCTAGAATATGCTAATGTTTACTTTCCAATTTTCCAACTATCAAATATCAGTGGACTTTACATGGTTTCTTTCAAAAAAAAGACTCATATGGCCCGAGTTTGTTTGCTCAGGAGCATTCTTTCATAGATTATAATAGTCAGTGGCTTAAAAGTATTGTCATTGCTACAAACATAAAACTGATGAAAGAAGAACATATTTGTACCTTATTGGCGGCTGACTATACACACAAGAACCTCGACACTCTCATTACTGTGTTATATATTTAGTTGCAATAGTATTTGATTTTTCATGAAGCAATATGCTTACTGTTTCTTCATTCAGTTTCGTGTTTCAATGACGCGTGGAGGACGACGGTCACGAGCGCATTGTCGCAAGCTCACATGAGGGAGGCACACATCTCATCCAATATAAAAGCATGCTCCGAAGAATCCCTAACCTCCATGGAGCCATTGCTAGGGGGCGACGAGATCAACGCCACCCATCACGACCACCGAGATGTAGAAGGTATGTCCTGGTGCTTCCCCAGAATCTTTCCCGCCTCTTGAGAGACCACATGGCGTTCTGGTGGCAGTTTTTGGCCAAGGTTGGAAGCCAAGAACACTTCTTAATTTTGATCAGGGACTCGACATTGTGGTCGGCGGTGCATGGTGCAGTGCGGTGATTTCTTGCCTGGCGTATAACAATGTGTGTTCAATGGGTCGCCTCTTCTCACGCACAAGTCTCAGAGGGAGACAACGGCCGCTATTCAGAATAACCACAACAAATTTGTGACACAGGTGGTTAGTGGGAGAAGGAACCTGATACCGCAGCCGATTCTGCAGCAAGGGTGGTACGTAGAAGATAGTTGTAGCAAGCATATATATAAGTCACTCTGGAAAAAGTGTGTAGTTATTGTTGTAATAGAGATCCATTCCTATATTTTCACTGATATGCATGGTTGAATAGTACTATGTGTGATATGTGAGAGTAATGTAATACAAAATGAAACATGGTGGACAGGGCTTCGTGACTGAGCTGGCAAATAAAATGTCAGTGGTGGAAACGGACATGTTATAGAAGATGTTGAGGGTGGCACCGGAGTTAATGGCCAAATGGGGTTCCTCGGCACCGAAAAGAAGGATGCTGTAGCGACACGTACTGGGTTCCATTTCCAACCAGAGAAGAACTTATGAATGGTATGTGCGTGATCCATTCATTCTTTTGTTTGATCCTTATTCCCCTCAACTCAGATTCATTTTAATTTGTACTTATGCATGATTTTGATGGATCAATAAATTTAGTGGCATTAATTGCAATGTGAAATATCATATATCCATAAACTTCACATTGTTGTTGCTACGAGTCTGCTGGTCAGCTACTTCCAGTTATCCTCATCGAGAGTTGATTGTCGGATTTCACCAAGAAATAAAAACAGAGGAAAACCCGCCGGTCTTACTACCGATAGCATCAAACAAGAATATGGGTAATTTCCCTTGTAGTGATTATTAGAATTGTTGTTTCTGAAATTCAGTCTTCAGAATTACTATGGCTAAGTGAAGGTGATAAATAATTCCAGTTTAACGAGTACTTGTGGATTGTTTAGATGGAGGAGCACTCTTAGTTTTGTTCTTAGATTCAATTCTGAATCATTTAGTGTGCAATTCAGATTCACCCAGCATTTTTCTTAAATTTTGCATGCCTGGAAATTATTAATGTCAACTTAATACATAGCATGTCCTGATGTTAAAGATGATGCATTTCTTCACTATAGTCTACATACTTGGTACATATAGCATGTCTCTGCCATCAGCAACCCTTTCTAGCTCACTTTTTCAGCGGCATGGCCTTTTTCCAATCTTATGTCAATTGGTCTTTGCTTTGTAGGCACTAGAAAGGACACGATCCTATCCACTATCACAATGAAACAAGAGAAACAATTCCTTGCAGTCATCTATAAGGTCAGCATGTTGGGGCTTGGTTGACTCATTTATATTGCTATTTCTATCCACACGTAAAAGGATCTACGTATCCACAATTAATTTGCTTACCCATGTGAGTTTGGGGATATTTTTTCTCTTGTTAGGATGCATGTCAGATTTAAATTCTCTGATATCTATGTATGTAGTGTAATTTTTATTTTGTAAAAACCTACTACCAGTCCACGCATGAAGGTGCACTTAATTTCTTAGTATTTCTACGTGCATTATCTCTCTTTAATTTACTTAGTAATAGTATTTTGTTATTTGGGTCTGAAGATACCAATATTGCAAAAAGTAAATAATTTGGGAGGAAAGTGATTTGAACTTTATACTGTTAAGGACAGTAAACCAAATTGATTTGTATAGAGGCGTGAATAATCAAACCGAAAAAGGGGAGTTGATTAGTAAGAGACATCTAGGATGTTTCAAATTCTGCCGAAAATCTCAATATAAATATGTCTAGATGTGTTAAAATTTGTTAACTGAATTTCTGGTAATATAATTAGTACTACTCCCTCTGTTTCTAAATATAAGTCTTTTTTAGATATTCCACTGCGGACTACATACGAAGCAAAATGAGTGAATCTACACTCTAAAATATGTCTATATACATTCGTATGTAGTTTGTATTGAAATCCATAGAAAGACTTATATTTAGAACGGAGGGAGTATATGTTTTGGTGGATAAAAATTCTTTTAAATACACTATATATACTGTGTACTAAATGGTGGAATCGTTGGCCGCCTGCCAGCCTCGACTGACATAGAGAGGGAGAACACCCTAGATCGGATGCTCGCGCATTTGCGCCTCACCAAGGTTCACTGCCTCGCATGCTTCCTAGGCCGAACTGAGATGCCGTCTCGAGCCACTGCATTCTCGAAAAAAATCTCAGATGCCATTGTTCCATTGACCTGATTCTGATTGTTTTGTAGACTAAAATCGTGTTTTGAAATTATATTCATCAATTGAGAGACACTTTCCAATGTGCTAAGATGTGCAGCTCAACATCATAGGATTGTCACATCTTGAATTCTGGTTCTTAGAGCTTTGGTTTTTAAGTTCTAACCCTTATTTGCTTGTCTTGTCTTTTGTTTTACGGGTTTCAAGCTTCAGCACAAATCTTCTGTAGGAAATCTTGTACTCATAGTGTAGAAAAATGCCGTTTTTGTGAAATGTCACAGGAGCTACATTACTAACATTGTTGTAATGTTTGTATGGTAGCCTATTCTTTAATCCGTTCAATTACAGAGTTTATGATTATGTAAATGGAGTATGGGATTTGAGAAGAAGAAAAAGGTAATAGTACTTTCGTTCACAGGCAGATTCGACATATCCTCGTTTACTTCCCCCGTGTCTTCTGACTGACTCCTTAAATCATCAACATGTGTGTATATATAGTTGCATCCGATTCAAGGAAGATAATGGACAAGTGCATTGGTATGAACAGGTCGTCGACTTTGACAGAAAATGCATACAGATTATCAGTTTTCCTGCTGAGTTGTACTATTATGCTACAGAATACACATCAGCTATTATGCTACAGAATACGCATAATTAGTTACAGATCAGTAGGCTACTCATCTGGTTAGTTTTCTCAAGTCATTTCTTCTGTGTGTATATATGTTATTTTCCTTTTTACACTAACAAGAGTTTCGTGCTTTCTGGTATGGTGTGGTGCTCCCCCCTTCATTTAGTGAGTTCTTCCTTAATGGAGGATATGGTATAGGTAATAGTGAGTGGTGTTCTAGCTTATGCACTATTTCCCCCTGGCCCGAGTTCCACACCATAACATGCTGCCGCCCCGGCTGCCGCGTCTGCCACGGCGCCGACGCCTCCCTGGCTCGCGGGACATCCCCTCTATATATTGTAACAGACTCGCATGAATACAATTGAGTTGCATCCTATAATCTTCTACATGCGTCATCTGGTTTTAATGGACAGGTTCCAGCAAAAAATGTCACGCTATAGGGAAAGCGAGTGGGAAGGGTGTGTTGTAGGGTGGAATTCTTGTGTTGGAACAACGTGTTGGAGATAACATGGTGAATAGTCCGTACAACTACATTTCTTCCCCACATATGAGTTGGATTTGGGGGAGCCCAGACGGTCGAATTTGGGGAGTCTGCTGGGCACCCATTTGAACACGGCCGAATGTATGAGGGAGAAATGAGCTTCGACTTGTTTAACATTGTACAAAAAATATTTGCTGCTAATAATGAGACAAGTTCTGATTTGTAAATGCAATATTCTTCCATGTATACAGAATTACAGATTGAATGAAATATAAGCCAAAGTTGAATCTCAAGCCTTTATTTACACTAAAAAAATAATATAGGTTTGATATATGTGTAGAATAGGATATTTTCCCTTGAGAATCTACTAGATGAGGTGGTCGTTATCGACATCCTTGTGAAAGTTCGCATGATCTTAGCACGAACCAACTCACAATGCTATCTCGAGCAATGCTTTATTCACTTAAGTATCTTTTTTTAGGAAAACACTAGGTTAAAAGCCTACTGCAAAAAATTAGATGCAAAGTTATTGTAATTGCCATTTATGATCACGAACGATCTTACCGAATGACTGTTCTCATGGCCTTCAAAAAAGAGATATACTAGAAGTTGAGCACAGTTGGAGGGGCCTTAGTCCTTCCGAGCCAAGAAAAATAGATGGGGCCTGTCCAAGCTATTAGTAGATGGGAAAATGTTAAAATATTGTGTGTTGCCATGGTTCTTAATGGTTAGGTATGTGTCGCAACCTGTATGGTTTCAAGTGCCTAATTTCATGTGTAATGGTTTGCCAGGGAATTGCAAAATGCAATCAAGTGTCTGGTTGTAGAATCGTGGAATAAGGGAATAAAATCCTGCATGTGTTCTCTTTAATTAATAGATAATAAAAATAGATATGTTTTCATGGGATGATTGGTCTTAAGCATAAAAAGGCATCCATGTGCCACCTATCATTTGTAATGCACAATAACGAGTTCTATGTTTTTGTACCACTTTCTTTATTTTCTGCGTTAGATCTGATAGTATATGTTAGTGAATTATATTTTTATTGAAATAGATTACAAGTGAAGAGGATTTCAATTATTTTTTGTATGTTATTGGCTATCTTTTGTATACGTGTGACATTTGATATGCAATCAGTAACAAACCAATCCACAATGAATAGGAAGACATAGTAATTTTAAGAATAACCCAGTATCAACAAAAGAATGTTCTTAATTTTTTAAGGCCCGTGGCAACGCACGGGCACTCTACTAGTCGTGCTAGCATCTCTCTTGAGTTGTGCAACACGAACGTTTTCCGTGGACTCCACATTTTGTGCTCATTCCTTGGTTGCACGACCCCATTTATCTATCCGTGTGTGTGTTTCCGTGTGCCATTCTTTGCTATTGGTCTACTTGTTTCACTTGCGAATTTGTGAATCTCTTTCAACATTATTGACTCTTGCTAACATTTTGCATCAAATTTTTTTGTGCCACTATCCTCACCGAGCTCCACCATAAGCCTGATTTGTGTAGGTGTGAGAAACCGACAAGAATTGGTACCAATTGTTCTATTTCCTTGTTACACAATGAGTGATCATTGATCCATCTTCAACATCGGTCAAGGTACATTTGGTATAGTTCTTCTCTTTCTCCCACTCATATTTGCTCGAGTCTTGTGATGGATAGGCAAGGCATTTCATCTCCGGTCTTCGACAACAACGATGGCGTGAACAACTACATCACCAAAATGTCCATCTTCGGACTACAACACGAAATGCAAGGCGCACAATCTACCTTGCGAGAGCGCCTCGACAACCTCGCCATCGACATACACCACTCCGAAGCAAGGAAAAGGTACTACATCGACACCAAGTTGGGTGAGCTAAAGGATCAACTACGAGACATGGTGGTCGACTACAAGTCTTCTTTCCCTTCATCATCCTCAAGGCGGCGGCGAGCAAGTCGATCATCTTCGGAGCACAAACACGATGCAAGCGCAAGTCGTTCACGTCCACATCTACATGGCGACCACCATCACGTTCGTGATGTACATCGTCATGAAGGGCAAGTCATCTCCAAGCATCATTTGCACAACGATGACGAACGACATCTACTACGAGCTCAAGTGCGACAACGACACCATCAACATGAAGATGCTCTAGATGCGCCTATCTACAAGTCCCAACAAGCTCTACTTCCCGCCAAGTCCATGCTTCATGAGCATAAGAGAAGACCGCGAGACGAGCACCACCAAGACGGAGCTACGACTACAACAACCACTTCGGCATCTTTGCCAAGTGCTATGAAGGCATCTTCGCCTTCGGACGTACGACATCTTCGCCTACTTCCCATGAGTTCGCCTACATCAACATCTTCAACAACAAGGCGACCACCTACGAGCGAGGGCGACACTTCCATCTTCAGAAGCCCCTCAAGGAAGATGGCCGAGCATGGGAAATTTCCTTCGGTCATGGAGACGAGCTACGAGGTGCCACATCATATGGGCCTCCAACAACAAGACGGCGACAAGAAGGTCGAGCAAGGGCCATCCCCTTCGACCATGGCGACGAGCGCGAACCTCTTCAACAACACGAAGACGGCGCCCATATTGGACTCATACTCCGAGTCAAGCTACGAGACCGCACATGAGACCTTATCTTTGGTCTTGGAGGAGAGTGATGATGTGCCATCTTCGGCCTTCATCCACGGCTACAACTACGACATGATTGAGCATGGAGACATTTGCACCAACATCTCTCCGACACCCACATATCATGAGATGACCCAATTGCCATGTGAGGAGAGCCACCAACCCATGAGTGAGATGAGTGGCTCCACCATATGTGACATTGAGTGCATTTCCTATGAGAGGATGAGTGTGACCACCACTAGCCCCACACTTGAGAGCATGCCACACATCCTATGTGAAGTTGCGAGCCATTTGAGTGACTCCACCAACCATATGAGTGAGACCATCTTACCGGGAATGAGTGAGCCACAACACTTAGTGAGTGAGGTAGTTGACACGGCATGTGAGGCCACTTTGATTTCTAACAACTTAACCTCTACTCCGAGTGTGTTTTCCTTGGTGCTAGGTCTCCTACATGACGACATGCCTATCCTCGACGAGTCTATACCTCCAATGGAAACGATGATGGCCATGGTGGATGATGATGTACCCCCCACATGGTTCCATCAAGATGAAGATGACAACGAGTGGATCTTCGACACCTCACCTACAACACATGAGCGATGCTCCAAAGGTAACATAGGTGATGGTGCTTCTATTGTCCCACTAGTGGACTATCTTACCAATGATTGCTTGCATGATGTTGATCCACCTATTCCCATGCTTCATGCTAGTGCGTATTCTTCATGTCATGACTTACCAATTTATGATGAATATGATGATGAGCATGTTGATTTGCCTAGTTGTGATGCTATGCGCCATAGGATATCTTGTGAAAATTCTATTGGTCACTTCATGTTTGACAATCCTTTGAACTTGTCAAATGCCATGAGTGAGATCTCCCATATTGCATCATTTCAACCTCAACATAGTAACTATGCATGCCCCATTAAGATAAATCCCATCTGCACTTATGGCATAGATGACGAGATGATGGTCATTGGCTTTTGTTTTTCGTGTGATGATATTGCTAGGCTTCCTTTACATGATTTGCGCACTTCATTTAATATACCATGCCATGATCACATTGTTCCAAATATGCTTTGTTGTGGGTGTTGTCAATATTCTCCATGTGATGTTTCTACTAATGCTCATGAGGAGACCCCCATAGTTCCCTCATATATATTAGGAGATTTTGATGCATTCCATACTTTGCATGATTCCCATAATTGCTTGCACCATATGCATACCATGAATAACAATGCTCTACATATTTCTTGTGATGCTTTACACAATTTGAGTCTCCATTATGCTATACACAATAACAAACTTCTCATGATGTATGAAATGTTTCTATATCACGCATCTCATTTATTTGAGCATTGGATATTTGGTGCTAACCAACACAAGCACGTGCACATCATGATGGATGATGTGTACATCTACCACGCACACACAATTTTTTCCTTTGCCTTTGTTTTGTGTAGGTACTCACGTATACTCGTCAACCTCTCAATCCCAAGAGTTAACGAAACGAGCTCTTGAGAGCAAAGATGACTTGGGATCCTGTGGACTATCCTTACCACCATTCCCTTTCACGCAAGCACTACGCGCATCTCTTTTACTTGGCTCTCACACGACTATGTTCTATATATCAATTGTTACCTTATGCCCATTCTACCGTGTTCACTTTGCATGTTACACCTCTTTCCATGCCTTTGACATGAAATTGTGACCCTTGCTTGCACTTACATATGATTCACCATTATGCTACTTCTATGTGTATTTGCATGCTTGGTGGAGATACTTGTTGCTATTACCATGCTTTCCTTGTGCCTCATGCTATTGTTGATTGTTGTGTTGGGAGAATCATGATGTCCCATTGCTATTTACATACGGCCTCTCGCCAATACATTGATGATATATTGCTCATATCTTGCTTTCATGCTTGTGATATGTCTTGTGCATTATTCATGACCACTATTTGCACACATGACATGCTTGCCATGATTCCTTCTAGTACGTTGCATCTTCGCACTACTAGCTTGCTTGACTTGATCACTATGATTACTTGCTTGGTTGCATCACCCATGTTCCATTACTCGCTTTCTTGGGTTGATGACATATACGCTCATGCCTCTCACATGATATATCTTGTTTATTGTCGCTTGCCTCCAATAGTTGCCTCTATGCTTAATGATCTTGGAGACTTGGATACTTCACTTGTGATGCATGCTTGGTTGATTGAGCCTATTGTCTTTGGTTGTAGTTGCATCATATCCTTACATACCATGTCACACCTTGTCCTTTCTTATGATAAGAATGATGAGAAGACTTGTTGGATATCTTACCACTCGAATGATAGGTTTTGCATTTACGCTAACCTCATTTGTTTTCCCGAGTGTTTGCCATGTTCTTTCATTTTGAAGGATTCAAAAGGAGGTACCATCACGAGACATATTGGTTATCTGAAGGCATACAAGATGTGCAACTCTATCATCCTTGAGAAACTCCTAAAGGTGACCTCCTTCCCTTTGAGCCATTCTCAAATACGCATATTGGATGGGTCATTCTTTCATTGTTGTTTCCTTCTTGTTGTCTACATGATACATCTCGTGAATGGAGAAGCAACATTGGAGATGGACCCTATGGACCTTCAAGTTGAGAAGTGCTCGGACTTAGTGGATGCACCACCGGACCAACACTTCTGCCACGACATTGAGTTATGGTACAACACCACCCATAACAAATTTGCATCTTATGCATGGATTGACTCACATTATGATTGCCTTGTTGCATCTTCCATTTCTATGTCATCCATGATATATGAGCTTGCACATTTCCTTAGCAAATTTTTTGTGATCTTTCTTGATGGCATATTCATACATAATGATCATATTGCCTACCATCAATTGCATGATAACTTATTCATATTGAGCATCCATTGCCATATTCATGCTATTGATAAACCATCTCACTATGACATCATTTTGCACCGTGGTTGCATTCATCATATTCACAACACATTTGTGTGCACAATGAATGCTTTTGCTCCCATGAATGCTTTACATCTCATTCCATATCATCTTGCTAAGCTTCATGTGCTTTGTCATGAACAACCTTGCCTCGCGGACTCATTCTTACATGATGGACACCTTGTGTGCGCTAACCAGTGTATTTCCAAGTGTCATTTGTGTTTGCTCTTTTTGCATGTGTACCACTCCAGAAACACCTTGGAGTACTTGGATTGCGCCATGACTTCCACTCCATCCAGTTACAAGTCTGTCCACGACAACCGTTTCCATGGTGATGAGGATTTCGATCCGAGGTCAGATCTTTCCCAAGGGAGGGGAGATGATGCGGAGCATCCGATGATCATCCCCATGTACACTCGAGCCTACGCCATTGGACCTAAGATGAACTCGCTCCTTTCCGAATCTTCCCTTTTCGCATGCAAGACATGGATGCTACTTCAAGCGCGGACCTTGTTCATACTCAGGTACACCCGAGGAGACCATGGAGAACCCAAGGACCAAGGCCAAGCGTGCGCGGAAGCAAAGGAAGGAGAAGGAAGAAGAGACAGCTGCTACAGGGCCCGGACATCCGGCCCGACCCCCGGAAATCCGGCACCCATCACAGAACGCACCCGAAGCTGAACCCCGTCAGCCCAGACATCCGGCCAGAGGCCCGGACATCCGGCTCTTCCCGAGCCGCCGGACATCCGGCCCCCAGCCCGGACATCCGAACCCCGCCTATCCAGAGAGCTCCGAGACCGGCCACTCCAGCCCGGACATCCGGCCCGCTAGCCCGGACATCCGGCACCTCGCGAAGGCCCAGATATCCGGCCCCTCCCTTCCTGCATGCAGCGCATCTGGGCCAAGGCCCATGTACCCCTTTGTCCCTTTGACTATATATACTCCCCCGCCTCCTCCTAGTTAGGGTTAGCATTGGTTTAGCTCATATGTGAGATAGAGCTTTGCTCATCCATTACGGATCTACTCCACGAGAGAGACCGCGGCCCCTCTACAGAGAAGATCGCGTTGGATTCAAGACCACCTCTTGGGTGGCCCCCATCAAGACCTCCTTACGGAGAAGAACCGGTTACCTTTGTATCGTCCTTTGTTGACTTTGGATCTTGTATCTTACCTTTGTGTTCATCGATCTACCGCATGTGTGATCTATTCTTGTTGGTTGAGTGATTTCTCTCGTGTTTCCCTCGTGTTCCCCCTCGTGTTCATCGCGTTCTTCATAGGGATCCGCTCCTTTCGTGAAAGATCGGCCATCTAGGGTTCCACCCTACATCACGCGTGCTATCGCCTGCATCTTGGGCAGACCTCAGGCCCCAGCTTCTCAGCGTATCTTCAAGCAGTTTGCTCGCGAGGTGAACGCAGCCCTTCCCAGGCTTGAGGCCACGCGCCAGCTCAGGTGGTCCAAGTGCGCCATCACTTTCAGCTCAGCGGACCAGCTCAAGTGCGCGGCCACCGTTGGCGCCCTCCCGATGCTCTGCTCACCCGTCATTAGCAACGTACAAGTCACCAAGACCCTCATCGACGGCGGCGCAGGGCTTAACGTCCTGTCCGTCGAGACGTTCGACAGCCTCCAAGTGCCATACGATCAGCTTCAGCCTACCAAGCCCTTCTCAGGAGTGACCGACGGCTCCACCACCCCGATAGGGCAGGTCCGCCTCCCTGTCACCTTCGGACAGTGCGATAACAACCGCACCGAGCTCATCGACTTTGATGTTGCTCACATCCGTCTGCCGTACAATGCCATCTTCAGGTATCCGGCCCTAGCCAAGTTCATGGCAGTGACCCACCACAGCTACAACGTCCTCAAGATGCCAGGAAGCAGCGGGATTATCACAGTCCCCTGCGAAGAAAGAGATGCAGTGTGCTCCCTCGAGCGTGCCTTCCAAGCCACAGCGATCGAAGACCCAGACAACAATGGAGCACAGCACCCTCCTGAGGCCGTCCCAAAGAGGAAGAAGCAGCTACTTCGCACAGGGCCTCAGGGGAGTGGCGTCTCTACTGGTGCAACATCAGGATCGACGCATGTGCCAAGGGCGCCTCCCTCCCTCGCATAGGAAGGCGCGCTCGGCGCCCTCCTCGGGCAGGGCTCGGGGGCTCTCTTCTAGAGGGCCTCAGACCTAGCCAATATCACGAGGGAGTCGCTCGGGCACCATATGGAGGCGTGCTTTGCGGCACGTTTCCCTCAGGAGGACACCGGGCGAGGAGCGCCCGGCACTCAGGAGTTCATCACCAAGGCCACTCAAGAACTGCAGGATGCAAGAGTCATGCGCGGCGACCTCTGCCCACCTGGCGCAGCACCCCATCCAGGCGAGGATGGCGGGCTGCGCGTCTGCGTCGACATCCCAGGGCTCAACAGGGCCGCATCTTAGGAGCTCTTCTGGCCTTCGCGCGTGGGACCTTGCGAGGGCCCACCTCACAGCTATGTTCGCATGCCATTTGGCCTGCTGAGCGTGCCGCCTTCCAGCGCAACCTGCAGAGCATCCTGGAGGGTCAGGAGGCCAGGCATCACGCAGTCCTGGTGGAGATGGAGAAGGTCCTCGAGGAGCCGCCTAGACCCTTAGAGCCTCCCGAGGCTCAGGGCGCCGGTGGCTCATGAGGAGCAACCCCTTCTCTATGCATCTTCAGCTACCCCAACATCCCTTCGACAATGGAACCAGGTGACATTTTCCAAGTTTATTTAGCTGGGAGCGTCCCCTGGGCTGCATCATTCCCAGGCCGCGTGGGCCTGTCCGTGCGGCATGTATCCTTTTACGTCATTAGCTTACTTTGCTCGGGGCGCCCCTCGGGCTGCATCATCCCCAGGCCGCTCGGGTCCGACCCAGCGGCATGTATCGTTCTTGCATTTACCTAAGCTAGTTCGCTTTCCATGCATGATCTATATATGGTTATCACCTGCTTGATTGTCACCCACCACGGGAGCCGCGCGCCGATTGTCTTTCTTCAGGACCCTTCGCATAAGAAGGCCAGGCACGGCGTCTGTGCTCGGGCCCGTCCCTGCAGCGTCAATAAATCCAACGGCTGAGCTCTGTCTGGCGGGCCGGTCCTGTTCATGTCACCTCCTGGGGTCGTTGGTGCTTGGCCTTCTCATGCGATAACTTCAGGAGATTCATTCGGTGCAGGATTGCCTAACCATCTCGCAGGACCGCTGCAGCTAACAAGAACCAAGACCAGGCGCAACCCGCCTTGAGGTAGGGCCTCCTGAGTCCCGCGCTGGCTCATGAGTGCCCATACACACCTCGTCTAGTTCTGACGTGCAAGCCACGTGTCAGGGCGGGGCTGTACACGCCCCGGGGGCTCCACTCAGAGGGAGCCCTCACCCACGCACCAGTGGAAGCACCATGCTCCGCGCTGGCAATCGACACTACCGAGGAGCGGTTATGCCCGTGCAAGTGTGGGAGCGCTATGCTCCGCACTGGTGATAAACAACTGAGGGCGGCCTCATGGTCATATCAACCTCAGGGAGCCCTTGAGCTCGGTGTTTGGCCTCATCGCAACACCTCCCCTCGGGAGAGTCGCGCGAGGGGGCTGGGCACGGGGGCTGCGCTCGGGTCACACCCAAGCGTACGGCACCCTGCCAGGTCCCCCGGACCTGGTCGTCGCGCGCCCCTCCCGAGCCGAGCCTCGGCGAGGGAAAAGGTACGAAGGTCGTTTGAGTGTCAAGGGGGACTCCTGAGCATCGCGACTCAGGAGCCTAACTGGCCACGTAGCCCCTCACTCCTTGGTCTCGTCCTGGTGATCCGGATGACCCAACGGTGGTTGAGGTATGCGTGGGGTCGGGCCCTGCCGACGTAGAACACTAGACCTATTCCCTGCATCTCCTTTCCGTAAGTTGTCTGCGCGTCAAGGGGGACTCCTGAGCATCGCGACTCAGGAGTCTAACTGGCCATGTAGCCCCTCACTCCTTGGTCTTGTCCTGGTGATCCGGACGACCCAATGGCGGCTGAGGTATGCGCGGGGTCGGGCTCTGCCAACGTAGAACGTAAAGCAAATGGGAAGGAAATCGCAAAATCTCAAGAAATATTAAAAGACATATTGTTCTCCCAATACCAAACACAAGTTTAAACACCTTCCACGAGGCATGGTGCATGTTGCAGGAACTAAACAGGAAAGGAGTCGCCAGCAAGTCATCTCGTCACCCCGGACATCGCCGCCATCGCCGCGAGGGATGCTTCTTCTTCAACGGCATCGCCTTCACCTGTTCCACCAGCCGGAGCTGCAGGATCAGTAGCACCGCCGGTTGAGGACGCGGGGGCGAAGGCGTGGAACTTCTTCAGCAGGGCCTCCACCTGACCCTTCACGGCAGCGGCAGCGGCTGCGCAGTGCTCGTCGTCCACAGGCTCCAGCAGCTCGTCAAGGCGAGCGGCGGGATTGCGAAGATGGAGGTGGCTGAAGACGCGCATCAATGCGGCTGAGGAAAGAATGCGAGCTTCGCGCTCTGCCATGGGGCCGATACCGCTCACGACGTCCTCAAGCGCATCAACCAGATAAGGAAGCAGCTGGGCGGGGCCCTCGTTGCTGGCGGCCAGCGGCTCCTCCAAGCCCTTCTCATAGAGCGACCGCAGCGCCGTCCGAGACCTCACCTCGAGGAGCTTGAAGGCCTCGCGGTCCTCAGCCAGGACCTCCACCTTGGCTTCAAGCTCGGCCTTCTCTGCCTTCACCTTCTGCTCCAGCTCCTCCAACCGGCCGTGCTCCGTGGCCTGCACCTTCGCCAACTGCTCCAGCTCGTCGTCGCGATCCCTGACGGCGTCCTCTCAGGCCTTCATCTTCTCCTCCTCCGCCTTGCGGCCTCGGGCCTCTTTCGCGCACTCCCTTCGCACGGTCTCCAGCGACCGGCAGTGGTCCTTGGCGGCCTCAGCATCCTTCAGCGCTACCTCGCGGGCGGCCACTGCTTGGGCGACGGCCTCCCTATCCTTCTCGGAGTCCGCGGCAGCTTGGCTCAGCGTCACCCGGACGGACACATCGGAATGAAGCCAGCCAGAGACCAGCTCCAGGCGCCCGACCACCAAGCAACGATCGACGCCTTGAAGATCTTCTCGCAGCAGGGTCATCGCAGAAAGAGCACGCTCCAGAACGTTAGGTGAGGCCGAAGGACCCGGAGGAAGCAGTGCGGCAGAAGGGGGAGGAGGCGACGTCGTCACCATAGCCTGGGAGACTGGGGGCTCCCGAGCTTTGGTGACCCCAGTAGCCGCGCCGAACACCGGCGCCTCCGGAGCCAGTGGGGCCACGGGGGCTGACTCCTCCCGAAGATGCTCCTCCAAGCCTCGTGAGGTCGATCGAGCTGGAGAGGCACGAGCGTCGACGCTGCCCTTCTCCACGGAGGGAGATGCAGCCGCGGCGGGAAAATTGGTACCAAGCAGCACCACCGCTTCCTCCTTCCTCTTCTTCGCCACGGGCATCGGCCTAATTACACAATAGAGTAGTGTCAAGGATCAGCGGCATAAGCAGGAACAAAGCAGGACAAGAACACTTACTGAGCGGCGTAGTCCCTCTGCTTCGTAAGCTTTGAAGCCGGAGAGCCTCGCAGCCTGAGGCGCAGACGCGCGGGCTCCAAGAGCGGAAGAAGGGGCAGCTGACGGACCAGAAGCAGCCCCAGCCGGAGTCAGAGCAGGAGCATCATCTCGGGAGATCAACGCAAACCTGCCTCTCGTCGGAACCCGGAACCAAGGGTGGCTCCTCTCTCTCTGGGAGGACTCCGGCCTCGTTATCGTCATCAGGCAAGGTGCTGAGGATGTCGGCCTTGCACAAGGGGAAGTCTCCCCCATCCCCTCAGGAGTCGCCTCCGAGTCACGCTCCTCGCTCTCCTCCTCTTCCCCCTCCTTGCAGGAATCGCTAGAAGACACGTCCATCGGCGCCGTCGCCTCTGGAACCACAAGGGGCACCGGCGGCACCAGGCCGCGCTCATCGAAGGTGGGCATGGCGGCCACAACCTGTGCCCCGTCCTTGCGAAGGAACAAGGGAGCGATGGCACTCGGCGGGTTACTCCTGGTCTTTCCCCGAACAAGAGGCAGAGAGCCACGGCCAGCTCCTCGTCAGCCAAGGCCCCGGACTCAGGCGAAGCTTGTCTTCTTCGCCCCCAAGCATCCACAAGGGGCGCGAGCGTGCCTGAAGCGGAGCCACCCGCAGCATCAGGAAGTCCCTCAGGAGCATGGCCCCCGTCAGCTTTGCCGCCTTCGTGTTGCCCGGCTTCAGGTCGGCGGTCATCTTCTCCAGCACCGACGTCGCCCGGTCATCAGTAAGCTTCACGCGGGACCACCCCTCGTCAGACTGGGGCATCTCCGTCGGCAGCCTCAACCGGGGATGGACACACTTGGCATCCACCATGACCCACTTCCTCCTGAAGTCGTCGGCCTTCTTCCTGGCCTTCGAGATCGCGTTGGCCTTGCCGGCCACGATGAAGTTGGCACACCCTGAGGTGTAGCCGTTGTTGATCCGGAGGAAGAAGAAGTGGTGCAGCAGTGCCACGGACGGCATCACCCCGACATACGCCTCACAGTAGAAGGCGAAGATCAACAAGAGAAGAACGGAGTTGGTAGGGAGATGGAGAGCTTGCAAAATGTAATGGCGGAGGACGTCATAGAAGAAGTCGGAGAAGGGGGAACCAGGCCAGAGACGACGCAGCTCATGAAGAAGGGGTACAAGGTGCTCCTTTGAGCCTCCGGCTCGGCGCAGCCGGCCCGGAGCTCGGTCTTCCCCTTCTCATTGCTCTCCCCCGCGTCAGCAGGCGCGTGGCGGCAAGGTTCTTCTCCGAGACATTGGGCGCGTCCAGAGCCGGCTCGTACCAAGCAGGCGGCGCGACAGCCTTGGCCTTGTGGGGCACCATGGGTCAAAAGCTCGGAAGGGGATTGAAGCAGATCTGGAGATTTCGGAAGCAAGGAGCGAGATAGGGGATCTGGAGCAAGGCGAAGGAAAGCAATGAAGGCCAGCGTTGCCTGCGCCAGCCTTTTGTCAGACGGGCAGTTGCCGAGGCAGCATGGGGAAGCGGAGATGCCCACGCCCAATCAATCGCCACGCGTCGACCAAGGCCGCAGGCTGTTGGGGCCCGCGGCGCTCTGCACTTGCCCTTTGGCTTCGCCTCGAAGCCATGTCTAAGCGCGCCTTGGGCCCGGGGGCTACTGCCGGTGTCCTGGGAATGAGGGTCCCCAGACTTGCCTGCCTGCGGCCCACAGCGTGGCTCCACCAGCGGCCATGTACGGCCCATCTTCACCAGCAAACATTCAAGACCCTCGCGAGGGGCCAAGCCTCCCGAGGCGGACGACACAAGACCTCCTCGGGAACGACCTCACCATGCCGTCTCGCGAGGGGCGGAGAGATCAAGGCAAGCGACACCTCACGAGATTTCTGTGACGCAAGCCATGACGACTGGAGCCAGGCGGGCGCCAGCGCGCGCAGTGTCCTCGTTTCCTCTTTGGTGCTAAAGGGGCAAGCGCAGGCGAGGAGTCCCGAGGCATCAGGAAAAGGTTTCCATATCGGTGCAACGAGACCAAGACCAGCAGGACGGTAGGACGAAGGTCACCGTGGAGCCCAGGACGGCGTCACCACCAGAGCCTTTGGCAGGCGAAGACCACCTTTAGTCAGGATAACTTGTACTAGTTGTCTCCCTTCGAATTTGGTCGTTGTTGGATCCCTTCCCACTCAATATTTGGGGAGAGGACCAGGGCCTCTATAAATAGGACTACCACCACCATAGCAGGCATCTCATCTTGGATCGGTGCCATTCCATCCATAGCCACACACAAGTTCACCAATGTCACAGCCCTAGAATTGTTTGTAATTAGTTGCATCAGCATCCATGCTTCATATCTAATTTCTTTGAAAGTTGAAATGGGGAATGGTCAAACCCTTGCACTTTCAAATCCAAATAGGTCCAGCTTAAAAAAATGTATTCAATGAACCCAAAATGCCCTCTTCAATGTTTGATAATTTTGGAAAGGCTTTGATTCCAAACCAAAAATAGCGAACATTTTTGTGGAATATTTTGAATCATTGGATTAAATCATAAAGTATTTGAATTGGGGCATTTAAATGCTATAAATATTCTAAATACCCCAGTAATTCTGAAATTTATTGTGAGGCTTTGGAATAATTCCACTAGTCCACAGAATAATTTCCAGAAGCAGTAAAAATGGATTAGTATTTTTACTAATTCAAAACAGAGCAAAACAATTAGGAAACATAAACTAAATAGAAAACCGGAGAGAGAGAGGGCACTTTACCTGGTAGGACACTTACCTGGCCCAGCTAGCGGCCCAGCCCACGCGGCCACCTGCCAGTCATCGTCCTCCTCCAGCCAGAAGGACGAGAGCGCGTGGCCACCGCGTGCAAGCACACGCCCCGGCCACCTCCTGCTTGCCTCCTCCCCCTGGACGGCCTAGAGTCGCCACGATACCCCCCGGACCCCTCTCACTCCTCCCCGCGCTTTCCTCCCCTCCTTTTCTCCCTCCCCTCTCTCTGTTCGTGGGCGCCTGAGAACGCCGACAAGCACCGCCGCGTCCACCGCCTCGCCCTCGCTTCTCCGACTGGTCCATGAGCTCCGCCGTCGACCTCTATGTCGTCTCCGCCGATCCACGCAACCGGAAGGCCCTCAGAGCGTTGTCCCCGGACTCTTCTTCCTCCCACGGATGCCCGAGATCGCCTCCGATGCCCCGCCTGCTCCAGCCCTTCCTCGAGCCCACTTCGGCGCCCCCTGCACTCGCTGTGAGCCAATACGCCGAACCCCTCTCTCCCCGTGCTCTATTTCCCTCTCTAGCCGCCGTTCCCATCGAGCCCGAGAGCTCGGCTCCGCCGGCGATGTCACCACCGTGGCCTGAGCTCGACCCAGCCATGCCCTTGCACCGCATCATGCTCCTGGTGCCTCCAGGAGGCCGCCCAGCCCCTTTGCTCGCTCACCTGCTTGCTCTAGCACCGCGCCCGTGCAGGCAGTAGCTCCGGCCGCCACCTCGCTCACCGTCGTCAGCGATTCCGGCCACCCTAGCACCACCCACCACTGGTCGATGCGCCTGGTCACGCAGCATCTACAGGACCCAGCCGCGCGAGCTCCCGTCGCCGGAGTTGGCCGGACGGGCAACCCCACCGTGTCCCGATTAGCACCGGCGGCTACCCGCCGTTTTGGATGACATGGATACGTCATTAGGGGCTAATGCGCCACTAATTAAACCCCACAGTCACTGACACTGGACCCCACCGGATAACTGATCCCCGGTTTAAAAAATAAACCCTTTTGGTTAAAGCCACAGACAATGACAAGCGGGTCCCGCCTGTCAGGTTTGACTTAGACCGGCCCTGTTGACCAGATGATGTCAGCATGACCTAATGCTAATGCAGTAAATATTTTCTGGGATTTTAATAAATTAGAGATGATTTATTTATTTCAGAAAATACCCCAAACTTCTAAAAATCATAGAAATTCAACCATAACTCCAAATGAAACAAATTATATATGAAAAATGTTCAGAAAAATCCAATCTTTCCATCTGTACCATTTTCATGCATGTTTGAGCAACTTATTGTGACACCCAAAATTTTTTGACTTTGTTTTATTTATTAAAATGTTGCTAGGAAATAAAACTTTTCCATTTGCCAAGAGTTTCCCTTTTTGTTATTGTGGATTTTTACCACAAGTGGAAAAAACCCTCAAAGAGTGTTGTTGAACTTGAATACTCTCCATGATAAAACAAATTCTTTATCAGTGGATTTAAATTTGCATAAATTTATTTTCTCAGAGTTTTATTCTTTTAAAATGATTTCTTTTGCATTTGGAGCCTGTTTTGCACTACAACCTTTTGACAAATGCATTCAAAATTTCCACCAAAATTTGGGGATGACTTGTGATGTTTCCACATCACTCTTATGCAAAAATACCTTTCAGCCATTGGGGATTTTGAGCTCTACACCAACTTTTCCAATCTGGTCCAGTAGGCACTTTTGCACTACAACCCATTTAAATATTTCTTTAAAAATTCTTCCAAGTATTTGGAGATGTCAGTGGATGCATACAATTCATCTTCAAGCAAGAACCCAGTGATGTTCTTTGAAAAAATTGAGTGGATCAACCTCTTTTGCATTCTGGCCCAATTTGGTGATTTGTACTGCAACCTTATTTTTTCTTTGCTCTAGTAACCCTGAGCTTTTTCCTTCTTGTAGCCCTCCCTACCAAACTCTTAAGTCCAGGAGAGTGGACTCATTAGAGGTTTTTAAGTGCATGCTTTAACCCCTCTTTCTTTCTGTGCAAAACTGGAGTTTTGCAAAACTTGCACTAACAAGTTTCTGGTTTTGCCCAAAGTGATCTTGCCACCATCTCCTGCACCTAAAGAGACACTGATCTGGAGATTTTGGCCACTCCAAGAGTTGCCTAAGTTCATTTGGCATTCTGTCGAACACCTGGTGTGCATAGTCTATTTTGGCATGAGTTCTTTGTTTGCACTGTGATCTTGTTCCACTGACCTAGCAACCATGTCCACTGAGCGCCTTGCTATCCCTACCCCCAGCCTGTGCTTTGCCAGCTCCACCCTCGCGCTCTAGACCACACTGGCATTTCGTCGAGCAGGTGACGTGCGTGCTCTGGGCGCGTCCAGAGCGCACGTTTTGCACGCGCGCGCACTGAGCCGACACGCCGCACTGCCGCACTCGACGCGACCCGTCCCTGGCCCCTACTGCATCGCTGAACCACGCACTAGCCGCTCCCTGCTCCACGGCATCTCTGGCGCCCTGCAGCGCCGCTGGCAGCGCCCTTGGCGGCACGCGGCGTCGGCACCAGCCTCTGCCATGTTCGGCACCGCCCAAACCACACCAGCGCGCCAGCTGCCCCAGAAAGCCGCCCGTGCTTATCCTCTTGCTCGTCGGCACGCGTTCGTCGCCGCCACGATGCCCTGCAACTACAGCAACGGCGACTCGTCGTCGATCCTATCCACCGCCGCGGAGCCAGCCTCGTCACGCTATAAAAGGGGACCCCGAGCCTCTCCGAGCACTCAGGCGACATCAGACCCTCCTCGTAGAGCTCCCCTAGCAGTAGATTGACCGGAGAGGACCATCTTCACCAACTCCGGCCAGTTCGGCCGCCGCCAAGCTCCGGAGCGATTCGTCGCAGCCAGCCACCCTTTCGCCCAACCAACGCCACCAGTAGTTTCCTCTGGTCCATGCGGAGCTGCCCAACTACCCAAGCTCGATCGGAGACCACCGGAGCACAAAAATCACTTCGCCACCGTAGCCCCCTCCGTCGCGGAGCTCGCCGCCGGCGACTCCTCCCACCTCCGACGGCCCAGCGACCACCCAGAGGACCTCCTCGGTCTGGCCGTTCCATCCCCGCCCTTGGATGCCCGTGAGGCGCTGCCGTTCATCGACGGCGATCGCCGGAGCCCCTCTCCCGTCGGGCAGAAGAGAGGAGAGGGAGGGAAGAACGGTCAAACCTGACCAGTGGGCCCTCTGGACCCACTGTCAGTGACCCGCGCGGCCGCCCTCTCTCTGTTTAAGTGAAGGCGCATAACTCCCGAGTGCGTCTCCTCTACTGCGAAAGCGTATTTCTTCTGAATCGTTTTCTTTTCTGGTTTTGTTTAAAAAACAGAGTTTGACCAGACTTTGACCAGCTATAACTTTTAAAATAAAACACCAAATGAGTTGATTCTTTTTCCTATCTCTCTAAAATTTCATCTAGTTTATTTTAAGATTTATTTCAAAAATATTTGAGACAACTTTTGGTACTGTGTTTGAAATATTTGTTATTTGTATATTTTGCAAAATAGGATTTTGGAGAAAAGGGAAAGCTTCCAAAAAGTGCATCCTTTGCATACTCTTGAAGGCAAGCATTTCTGAACTCTGGCATAATATGTTGTTGTGGTGTTCTGATACGATCACAACACCTTTTTACTTGGAGTATGCGTCCGCTTTATGCATCGATATAGTCTCGTACATGAGTGCACTTTGGAGTTGTTTTGTGGTCAGCAATGGATACACTAGTGATTTGGATCATTCTCGTGAGCTTCTCATGCATACCGGTAGGAAGCCGGGAAAGTCGTGGTCTTGGGTAGACACGAGCTTGTCCCTAGTCCCTCGTCGAGACGAGTATGTCCGGTATGGCATGGTGAGGCTTGAGGAGTGGTGATTTATTTCATAAATGGTAATATTGTTGGAAGATACTTGGACCACCTGTGTCGGTCGTAGATCGAGTCTTGATCAGTAGCTTCCCTATTTGTTGGTACCACCACTTGTCCCGCTCGCAGACGGGGTATGGTTCAGTAGGTTGTCAACCCCTTTCCAAAGCACACACCATACAGAGAGGCCATGGTGGAAGATACCGGGTGCATCCGGTAGGCAGGCCACCTGGTCCGGGGGCATGGGTGTTTCCGGTTGGGACCGAGAGGGGGGGGGCAACCCCTTAGAGCGCGCGAATAGAAATTTGATCCCATGCTACGTCGAGGTTGTAGCCTCCCCACTTAGAGTTTTGCTTGGCAGGTGTCGTGGGTGATTCCAGACACCGGTGAGTTAAGCTGGTGTGTGCAGGTCAGGCGTGTTTTCAATTAAAAGACCGTAGACGGAATTAGTCCCGATGGACTAAGTAAACCCGTTACTCGTGGGAAAATTGTACTCCCTCTGCAGAGGATATATCCTGTTGGAAAATCATGTAAGGACCACAGTCTGAGTTGAATCTAGCAACGGTATTCGGATGGAGAAGGATTTAGCTAGAACTCAGTGACGGTTTTCGGATGGAGACACGGCTAACTGGATCATAGTAACGGTTTTCGGATGGAGATACGGCTTGATTAGACCAGATTATCGGTTTTCGGATGGAGAAACGACTGAGCTAAATGTTGTTTAAGATTGTGGCACATATGGATTATGATCTTTATTATTTTGGACTAAGCATTTATATTATGTATTTTATTGAGTATCCCTATGATGGTTCTACCTCCTGGATATTCACTGTGACTACTCTCTTATAAGCCCTTTCTGTGGCGTCGCTCAGACGCCCGACTGCGGCATGCTTGTTGTTCATTTACCTTTTATAAGCCCTTTATGTGGTGTCGCCCCGACGCCCGACTGCGGCATTATTACTCTTGCAGTTTCCTCTCAAGGAGTCATTCAGACCCTCGTTTGGCACCAGTATTAATATTCTTGCAGTTTCCGCTCGAGGAGTCATTCAGACCCTCGTTTGGCACCAGTATTACTAATCTTGCAGTTTCCGCTCGAGGAGTCATTCAGACCCTCGTTTGGCACCAGTATTACTATTCTTGCAGTTTCCTCTCGAGGAGTCATTCAGACCCTCGTTTGGCACCCAGTAATTTACTTTGGATTAATTTTAACCACATGTGTGCATCATGGTTTTTCGTATATTTCATGGCAAACGTGTGATCGCATAATAATCCGGAGCATGTTTATTATATTATACCCGTGTTCTAAATGTTTGCGAGTACATTCAAACATACTCACTGGCTTGTCTCTGGCTATTGTCTTGGCCAGATCCCTTGCGTGGATATAAGCATCACGGTGACTACCTCGGAACCCACGTGTTGACATTTGCAGCCTCGCGAAGATAGGAGTTATCCTGGTCAGCTGTTCTTGTGGGAAATGGAGTCCCATAGACGCAGATGTTTCCGACCGCTTCCGCCCTCAACCATTAGAAACCAAGTGTTGTACTCCTAGGCCTAAATGGTCTTGTACTACATATTTTTGTACCTCGCTTGGAACTCTTGTATCAAGTTGGTGCCTCATCAGCTAACAGTAATCCTGGGGCTGGTGGGCGCAAGGCCGTTTTTCTGGGAATTTATATCCCAAAAATCCGGTCGTGACACTTATGCCTGCTGATCAGGTCAAATCAATTAAATGGCATTTAAACAATTACACATGGAGTTTGATTTGGAACCTTGGGTTCAAACCAACTTCATTTAAATTGCTGCTAGTTGCATTAGCTCAAACACACTCATTTTGCCATGTCATGATCATGCATCATATTGTCGCATTGCATTGATTGTGTTCCCTCTTGTTTGCCGGTGATTGTTCCCTCTCGATAGATGTGTTCCGATGATGAGTTCGATGACATCGATGAAGAGCTATATTATCTTCAGAAGTGCCAGGCAAGCAAAACCCCCTTGTTCATTCCGATACAATCCCACTTTCTCGCTCCTGCTCTCTTTTACTGCATTAGGACAACAGCGATTCAACTGTTACATGCTGTGGTAGTTGAACCCCTTTCCTCTGCATGACCTGTCATTGCCACAGTAAATAGATGAAACCCACTAGCATGAGTAGGAGTTGTTTGAGCCTTGATGTGCCTACTCATTCATGCTTGTTTGTCATGCCTGCTACTGCTTAGAGTTGAGTTAGGTCTGATTCATTGCGGATGAATCGGAGGTATGTGAACATGTCCTACTGTTGAGAGCTAAGTGTGTGAACACGATTTGGTAAAGGTAGCGGTGACAGGCCATGTAGGAGTACATGGTGGGTTGTCTCATTGCAGCCGTCCTCAGGAACTGAGTTCTGTGTTTGTGATCCATGAACAACTACTACCACACATTGGGTTCCGGTAACTCGGCCCCTCTCGACTTATTAATCGACCTGATCTCTGTCCAGGAGTTGCAACTAGTTTCTGGTGTTTGTAGGTAGTGCTAGTAGTCTACCAAGTGGCACCCGGTACAGGTGGGCTTGGGACAGACTAGGCACAGTGGCACATTGTACCAAGTGGCACCCGGATGGTGGGCTTGGGAACCCTGCTCACATTGTTTGGGGCCGTGAGCGACACGCCGGCCGGATCTCCTTGCGGATGGAACCCGATTAGGCGATAAACCTGGACTAGAGACTTGTGTGGTTAGCCAGGTCGTGGCCGACTCCCTCGCCAGGCTTCCGCTTGAAGGTTGCCGAGATACACGACGTGTATATGGTGGTAAGTGGCGAGAGCGTGTGTGAAGAAGTACACCGCTGCAGGGTTAACATCATCAGTTCGAATAGCCGTGTCCGCGGTAAAGGACTTCTGGGTTGCATGTATAGTTCATAGACAAGTGAAAGTGGATACTATAAAACACGCAAGATAAGCGTGAGTGCTATGGATGGCATTCTCATAGGGAGACGTGAGCGGATCCATAGTGGTGTATTGATATGGTGAATATGTGGACTCGTTGCGCCACCTCAAAAGAGTTACTTGAAGTCGTAGTTTAGGATAGCCACCGAGTCAAAGCTGGCTTGCTGCAGTTAAACTCCACCACCCCCTTGTTCATACTGATGCATATGTAGCTAGTTCTGACGTAAGTCTTGCTGGGTACATTTGCACTCACGTTTGCTTAATTTATGTTTTTGCAGAGAGACTTCAGTCTCGCTAGTAGTTCCGCGTGGACTTCGACGTTTATCTTGTTACCTCAGCTACGATCTTGTACCCTTGGGAGGGTCTTGTAGATAGTCAGGCTTCTCAGCCTTCTTCCTTTGTAGTTGTCTGTACTCAGACAAGTTAAGCTTCCACATGTGCTTGTTGCTTGTATGCTCTGTATGTTGGGTCATGAGACCCATGTTTGTAATACTTGGCTCCTCGGAGCCTAATGAATAAATACTCTGAGTCGTAGAGTCTTGTTGTGATGCCATGTTGTATTTGCACATATTGAGCATATTGTGTGTATGATTGAAATGCTTGGTATGTGTGGGATCCGACAATCTAGTTGTTTATCCTTGGTAGCCTCTCTTATGGGGAAATGTAGTCTGGTGCTTCCACTGAGCCTTGGTAGTCCGCTACAGCCCGGTTTACCGGAGTCCTGCTAGCCCACCACTACTGCTCCGGAACACCTAGACTGACCAGCATGTGATACAATTCGTTAATGTCTCTGTCCCTTCGGGGAAATGTCACGCTATGACATCCAGTGTCTTGCTAGCCTGCTATAGCCCGAGTTCCCGGAGTCCTGTTAGCCGAGTTGCTACAGCCCGAATTCACCGGCTGTTGACCGACATGCTCAATGTTGTTTCATGTATGCCTGTCCTCGTAAGTTGGTGCCACTTTGGGTTCACGACTAGTCATGTCGGCCCGGGTTCTCTGTCATATGGATTCTAGCAACACTATCATATACGTGAGCCAAAAGGCGCAAATGGTCCCAGGCCAGGTAAGGCGACACCCGTGGGAATACCGTGCGTGAGGCCGCAAAGTGATATGAGGTGTTATATGCTAGATCGGTGTGACTTAGAATCGGGGTCCTGACAGCTTTGGTATCAGAGCCTGACTGCGTGTAGGATTTCCAAGCCAAACTGGTCGAAGTCGTGTCTAGAAATGCTTTTGTTATGTAGGGGAATTGATTGTGGAAGGGAACGTAAGGCTCTTTTTACTCATTTACCTTATGCCCTTCTGATCTGAGTCATCCTCTTCTTTTCTACGGGGATTAAGAACTAGGCTTTCTCATCTTTCTATCAGGATCACGTGTTACTAATCCATAGAATCTTAGGATTGATGGTTCCAGGCCTCAATTTAGTCTCTACTACTTTTAGTATGTTGTCAGCTGAACCAGAACCCTGATATGATGTTGTTGAGTGACTATGCAAATCCTTGTGAATGTCTCAAATCTTTTTCTGAGCATTTACAGCCGTTATGTTGTCCGAGTTATCCCAGGTTTCAAAATAGTCTGATGCATTTGCAAATTCCTTCTTTCCGTTCGCGATGTTTCTTTGGGCCAGTTTAACCACACAAATCGGAGAGTTGAGGTACTCTGTTGCCTCGACATATATGTTGGAGCTATTATTATGACCCGAGGTGTCTTAGGGAGTCACCTAGTAATCTAGCCATGTTTTGTGTTCCCAGTGTGATGATTCTGGCCCCCATTCTCGAAAGCATCCCGTGATGCAACTTAGTTAGTAGGCATTCTATTCCTCAGTTCTTGAACCTGAGATTCACTCTACTTACTTCTTGTAGATAGTGTTTGCTCGTTCCTTTAGGATATTAGTAACCTTTGTGATAGTCCTCGAGGTCCGTGGTATTTCTTTCTTCCAAATACCATGAACTGCTTATGGCAGAAGTTCTTTTGAACCAAAAGATCACAACCAAAGTTCTCTTGATGAGTTCTCCATTCTACATTGTGAATCTGCCAGTTCTACTTTCTGCATGGGTTATCTGGAAGAAATGTTGAGCTTTGCTCGACATAATAATCTATGCATCCACAACTCAGAAAGATATATGCCACTTTGAGTTGTCCCTCTATAGTTGTTATCTGACCTTCGTCTATCAATTGTTGGTCAGGAGTAGTTGTGCATTCGTGTTCATCGATGCCTTTCTCCCTTGTGGTCCGTCAAGCCATTCTATTCTGGAATGACTAGGAGAAACAAACTCCAGTACCTCATCCATTTCTAGGATTGGGTCAAAGTAGTTGTATTCCACAGATCAAATGCCAAACCAGCTTTTGTTCTGTTCTACCTTAGAGTATTACCGTCTTTATGTCAAGAATGTCATGGAAATTGCACAACCTTTTATGAGTTCTTGATGTAGTGATACTTCTTGCCATCATTGTTCATTCCTCGGTCCCCGTGTTGTTGCAACCGGAATGCCGATAGGTGAACTATGATGTGTGAAATCAATACTCCTAGCAACCCCGTTGCTTGGTAGTTAATGGACAAAAATTTCATTCTTAGTGTGTTGGTTATTGAATTATCATCCTAAGATTGATCGTGCAACCTAATCCTTATTTCCCTGGTGCACTCTTCGATCAATGAGTTGGGATTGTGTCAATCCTTTCTTAATTGATCACATCATCTTGCCTCGAAAGCAAGATCTCTCCCGAGCTTAATAACATATCGGTGGTTCGTGATTCTTCGAATATCTTCTCGGAGGTATCACCAGGTTGTCACCTGACCGTTATGTTGAGCTCGTGATCAAATTGGTTTCCTTATAAACCACCCCTTCTCCAAGAATATGTGTTGGATACCCCTGAGCTAGTTGGTTAAGCTGAACAACAACTTGGAGAGTTGGAAGATAAAAGCTTGCCTAGCTTAGTTCATTTCCAAAGGGATATCCTTGTGTTTGTGTGTTTGTTGAAGAAAGATGATATTTTCATCGATTGACCCTCGTGATCAATTGTCGGCGCTATTGTCTTATCCAATCTTTGATTTGCGCATGGGCTATCGTCAAATCAATTCAGAACCAACGATAATCGTAATGTTGTCTTACTCGTGGTTGATCCCTCGAGCATACACCATTACATCTTTTGGTCTGACCAATACTATTACATTGTTCACATAATGGTGGAATTCCAGTCATATGGAAATTTCGATGAGTTCTTGTTGAGCCCATCGGCAACATCTTGTCTCCTCCATGATTCATGTTGAACATTGAGCTAGTGTTGGAAAATTTGTAAGCATTGCCTTCGTGTTCCGCTCATGAGGTATATGTTTTGGTGAAAGAAGTGACTTCCCCTAATTCATGTGCATTTGATGCAAGTTGCCGCCGTGAATTCAAGAAAGTCAATGTTGCTTCACTTGGAATCATCCCAAGTCAGTCATGCATTCGTGCGAAGTATTCTATGGTTTGGTAGATTAATTACCTCCACTCCATATGTGTCCCTAGCACACCAAGCCACTGATTGACTTGTTCGAAGAAAAGGAGTTAAGTGCTAACCCATGGTAATGCACAAGACCTCGATATCCTCAATGATGGTTCCCAACCTGAACTTGGTAGTATTTTATTATAAGACTACTACGTGGTCATGCTTGTCTTGCACAGCATGCTCACATGTGTGTAGCCGAGCCAGCTCATGTTTTGGAGCTTGCTATCGTAGTTCATTTCCCAAGAATCTCGCAACGCCATCTCATCGATTTGTGTTGCAAACTTCCATTTTTCTTTCTAGACTTCATGAGTCTGGAATGTCCTGACCCCAACTAGATCTGAATCTCAGGCAGATATGATGGTTGGAACATTTCCCAAGAACTATACTAATGGTCTCTCTGTAACCTGGTAAGTGGATGTCGTGGCCAACACACCCAGCCGGAAGACCTATTATTGCAGTATCTTGATTGAGAAAGTTGGCTACCTCCCCATAAGGATTTCGTAGGATTTACTTCTGTAGTTTTCCTTATGGATTCTTGTGCTCCCGAAGTCTGACCTTTACTTGATGGCCATGTTGAGCTTTTAAGCATGACAATGGTAGCTAGAACATCAAGGAGAACATTAGAAGCGGAGTGCTAAATGTCTCTCGGTCGATCATCCAGATTTCGTTCCCTTGGCCTCGCTAAGGTGAAATATGAGAAAGTGTTGTCTTCCGTTGCATCCGCATTGTCCATCACTATTCATGATGGTAGTAAGTTGTGTTGCCAGGATCCTCGGCACGGATGTTGGTAAGACCTTGATGAGTATGGAAATGCTCAAATTCTTGAGAGCACACTCAGTCACTAGGTTATATCCTCGATATCAATTGGGATGTGCCTCCCGTTTGCCGAGTTGTTCTATAACCATAGTTTCATTTCCGAGCTGAGTATGCCATTTCCCCGAACCCCTTCAAACGATCATCGTGAATTGCTCAGTCTCTGAGGGGATCGTTTCCTATGGAATATCCTTTCGTCGTCATTGAGTTGAGTGAAGATCTCGAGAGAAAGGATATTAAGATCAACATGAAGCAAGGAAGCAACATTCCTATGAAGGGCAGTTGGATCATGGAGATTGTGATAGTTTTGTGCCCCCTTTCCTCTTACCTCACGTCTTCAATCTCGGGACAAGATTCTTGTTTAGTGGGGGTGAGTTGTCATAGCCCTAGAATTGTTTGTAATTAGTTGCATCAGCATCCATGCTTCATGTCTAAATTTCTTTGAATGTTGAAATGGGGAATGATCAAACCCTTGCACTTTGAAATCCAAATAGGTCCAGCTTAAAAAAATGTATTCAATGAACCCAAAATGCCCTCATCAATGTTTGATAATTTTTGAAAGGCTTTGATTCCAAACCAAAAATAGTGAACATTTTTGTGGAATATTTTGGATCATTGGATTAAATCATAAAGTATTTGAATTGGGGCATTTAAATGCTATAAATATTCTAAATACTCCTGTAATTCTGAAATTTATTGTGAGGCTTTGGAATAATTCCACTAGTCCACAGAATAATTTCCAAAAGCAGTAAAAATGGATTAGTATTTTTACTAATTCAAAACAAAGCAAAACAATTAGAAAACATAAACTAAACAGAAAACCGGAGAGAGAGAGGGCATTGTACCTGGCAGGACACTTACCTGGCCCAGCTAGCGGCCCAGCCCACGTGGCCACCTGCCAGTCATCGCCCTCCTCCAGCCAGAAGGACGAGAGCGCGTGGCCACCGCGCGCAAGCACATGCCCCGGCGACCTCCTGCTTGTCGCCTCCCCCTGGACGGCCTAGAGTCGCCACGATACCCCCCGGACCCCTCTCACTCCTCCCCGCGCTTTCCTCCCCTCCTTTGCTCCCTCCCCTCTCTCTGTTCATGCGCGCCAGAGAACGCCGACAAGCACCGCCGCGTCCACCGCCTCGCCCTCGCTTCTCCGATCGGTCCACGAGCTCTGCCGTCAACCTCTATGTCGTCTCCGCCGATCCACGCAACTGGAAGGCCCTCGGAGCGTCGTCCCCGACCTCTTCTTCCTCCCTCGGATGCCCGAGATCGCCGCCGACGCCCCGCCTACTCCAGCCCTTCCCCGAGCCCGCTTCGGCGCCCACTGCACTCGCTGTGAGCCAATACGCCAAACCCCTCTCTCCCCGTGCTCTATTTCCCTCTCTAGCCGCCATTCCAATCGAGCTCGAGAGCTCGGCTCTGCCGGTGATGTCGCCACCGTGGCCTGAGCTCAACCCAGCCATGCCCTTGCACTGCATCATGCTCCTGGTGCCTCCAGGAGGCTGCCCAGCCCGTTTGCTCGCTCGCCTGCTTGCTCTAGCACCGCGCCCGTACAGGCAGTAGCTCCGGCCGCCGCCCCGCTCACTGCCATCAGCGATTTCGGCCACCCCAGCAAGAGCCACCACCACTGGTCGATGCGCCTGGTCGCACAGCATCTGCAGGACCCAGCCGTGCAAGCTCCCGTCGCCGGAGTTGGCCGGACGGGCAACCCCGCCATGTCCCGATTATGCCATTGATATGAGTAAATGTGAGACCGAAGAGTTATCGTGAATATGGTTAGTTCATAATCTTTGCTGAAAACTTGAATGCTGGCTCTACATATTTGCAACAACAAGATCAAACAGAGGTTGTAAAAGTTTTTCTTTATCACTTTCAGTTTATCAACTGAATTACTTGAGGACAAGCAAAGGTTTAAGCTTGGGGGAGTTGATACGTCTCCAACGCATCTACTTTTCCAAACTCTTTTGCCCTTGTTTTGGACTCTAACTTGCATGATTTGAACGGAACTAACCCGGACTGACGCTGTTTTCAGCAGAATTGCCATCGTGTTATTTTTGTGTAGAAATAGAAGTTCTCGGAACGACCTAAAAATCAACGGAGGTTATTTTTGTAATTAATAAAAAATATTAGCGAAAGAATCAGCATCAGGGACCCACGCCCTATCCAGAAGGGTGGGGCGCGCGCCGACCCCCTAGGGCGCGCCACCTGTCCTTGTGGGGCCCCTAGACCTCCACCGACCTCAACTCCAACTCCATATAATCACTTTCGGGGAGAAAAAGATCAAAGAGAAGGATTCATCGCGTTTTACGATACTGAGCCGCCGCCAAGCGCTGTTCTTCCTCGGGAGGGCAGATCTGGAGTCTGTTCGGGGCACCAGAGAGGGGCATCCGTCGCCATCGTCATTATCAAGTATCCTCCATCACCAATTCCATGATGCTCACCGCCGTTCGTGAGTAATTCCATCGCAGGCTTGCTGGACCTTGACAGGTTGGATGAGATTTACCATGTAATCGAGTTAGTTTTGTTAAGGTTTGATCCCTAGTATCCACTATGTTCTAAGATTGTTGCTATTACTTTGCTATGCTTAATGCTTGTCACTAGGGCCCGAGTGCCATGAACTCTGATCTGAACCCTTTATATTTTCATCAATATATTTGTGTTCTTGATCCGATATTGTATGTTATAGTCACCTACTACGTGTTTTGATCCGGCAACCCCGGAGTGAAAACAGTCGGGACCACTCCTAGTTTGAGGAGTTCATGTATTCACTAAGTGCTAATGCTTTGGCCCGGTTATCTATTAAAAGGAGGCCTTAATATCCCTTAGTTTCCAATAGGACCCCGCTGCCACGGGAGGGTAGGACAAAAGATTTCATGCAAGTTCTGTTCCGTAAGCATGCATGACTATATTCGGAATACATGCCTACATTATATTGATGAACTGGAGCTAGTTTTGTGTCACCCTATGTTATAACCTTTGCATGATGAATGACATCGGACATAATTATCCATCATGGATCCATTGCCTACTTTCTTTTCACATATTGATCTTTGCTACTTTACTTTTTCGTTGCCACTGTTACGATTGCTACAATACTGCTACTGTTACTTTTGCCACCGTTACCGCTACTTCCATACTACTTTGCTACTAAATACTTTGCTGCAGATAATAAGTCTTTCAGCTGTGGTTGAATTGACAACTTAGCTGCTAATACTCAAGAATATTCTTTGGCTCCCCTTGTGTCGAATCAACAAATTTGGGTTGAATACTCTACCCTCGAAAATTCTTGCGATCCCCTATACTTGTGGGTTATCACTTATAACTTCATTGAATTGCATCTCTTACTTTACACATCATGCCTATGAATATGACACGTGTTCCTGTCTCTAGAACATACTATATCTGATCACACCATGTTCTTACATCGGACTACTGTTCTTGCATATCCGCATCATTCACTTATGATGAGGCACCTTTAAGTCGCCACCGTGATATTGGTTGCGTCTTGCATATGATTTCTAGCATGTAATGCTTCTAATTTGTTAAAATGCCAGACAGTTTGGACTTGACAAAGTGATATTAGTTGCATCTTTCATATGGTGTCTAGCTTGTAGTGCTTCTAATTTGTTGAAATGCCTTCTCCTTAGTTACCACATCATAGGTGTGAATATGTCACGTCGTCCTGTTTTTCGTACATATTCCATCCTCGTATCATGTGTTTGCCTTTTATCCGAGTAGTGTTCGTCAGTATCATGCATGAAAGAGTTCTGAAGAGCGATGTTTATTCCTTTTCTTATCCGTTTGACTTCACAATGCAAAATCAATACAACTGAAGGAAATTAGCAAGGCAGTGGATGATGGTGGTCCTTCAGACAACTCAAACAGAGGGTCTCTACAGATTATACTCCGCCATCCTCCCAACAAGATTCGCAAGACAACACAAGGCTGGACAGTCAACGTAGTTGTGTAGATGATGAGCACATCTCCCATAATCCACCATCACAGGGGCTTGCTCTAACTTGGATATGTTATATTTGGTTGTGTGTTCTGTATGATGTATAGTTTGTATTGCTTCTAATTTTGTTGAATTGCATCTGGATAGCTTACAACTTATACCTGCAACAATCACTTACCCATAAGACACATTTAACTTGGGTGTGTGATGTAGGTTGCATCTTGCATTGTCTTCTAGCTTGTATTGCTTAAAATTACTTGAAATGGCACTTATGACGAGACACTTTTTACCTGATAGAGTGATATTGGTTGCATGTTCATACCGTGCCTAGCTTTTATTTCTTCTAATTTTGTTGAAATGCCTTCTGCTTACTGTTTTTCATAAATATTCCATCCTCCTATCGTAGAATATGCAATGTTGTCTTTTTTGTATATATTCCATCCTCCTATCATGCGCTTGCCTTACATCAAAGTAGTGTTCGTCTGTATCATGCATCAACCAGTTATGCAAAGCTAATTTTATTCATCTTCTTGTGGTTTTGACTTCATAAGGCAATATCAGAAAAGAGTAAGGAAAAGAGTAAGTTAGGGGATGTTGGTGGTCCACCGGACCGATGCAAACAAAGACTCTCTAGATTTGCCACTGCTACTGCAAATGCAGTTGAAGACCCAAGTCTATCTTGATGAGTTCATCTCCCGTACTCCACCATCGCAGGTGGTTGCTCTAAGTTGACAGTGTGATATTTGGTTTCTTGTTGCATATGTTGTCTAGCCTGTATTTCTTCTATTTTGATTAAATTTCACCTGCTAAGTTTATACATTATACATGTGCATATGACATGCATGTCTATGTCTAGAATACACTGCATCTATCTATCATACCATGTTCTTACATCGAAGTACTACCGTTGTGTATCCTGCATCAGTCACTCATAATTGGACACTTTTAACATGGCAGTTTGATAGTGGTTGCATCTTGCATTGATTTCTAGGTTGTACTGCTTCTAATTTTTTGAAATGCCACTTATGACAAGACACATTTAACTTGGCAGAGTGATATTGGTTGCATCTTTCATATGGTGTCTAGATTGCATTACTTTGATTTTCTTGAAAATCCTTCTGCTTAGTTTACACATCGTAGTTGTGAATATGTCAGACCGTCTTGTTTTTCTTACATATTCCATCCTCATATGGTTGTCTTACATCAAAGTATTTCTTGTCTATATCATGCATCAATGAGTTCTGAAGAGCGATTTTATTCTTTTGTGTTGTGGGTACGAATTGACATGGCAAAGTCAAAAAAGAGAAAGGAAAAGAATATAGTAGGGAATGGTGTTACTCGTCGGGTGCAACGGAAAAGGATCTGCCCTCGAGATTCTGCTAGTACTTATGGTGTAGTAGAAGGTCCAAGTCCACCAGCTAAATCTACAAACACAGTATCACCTGCTCCACCAGCTGCAGCATCCGCTTCAACTGTACCGGCATCTCAACAAGTTACTCGTTCATTTGCTCCGCAACTGGCCAGTTCCCAAGCTGCCTTCACACCAACACTACTTCCGAAGCACTGCTGACACAACAAGACTTGGTAAGATCAGATAAACCTCATGAGCATCAGCACCAAGACGGAACCTGACCGAGTCAGGTTGCAGTTGCATGCTCCTTTATATGTACTCTCACGGTTTGATGTGCACTAACACTTTCCATATTTGTTGTTGAACTAGCACCACGGCTCAAGCGAAAATAGACATCAGGGATAATGTTTGACAGATTAACAAAATCCTAAGGGGGAATAATGGAGATCCATTTTGAGGTAGGTTTGAAAAGGCCACGTGATGCTACAGAGTCAGCCAAGTTAGTATCAGAGGCAGTCGTTGCCGTTAGATGTCATGCATGTATCCTCCCAACATGGATCTAGTACAGGAATGAGAAAGAAGATACCCTTTAACACCTTCCTTGACCATTTATCCATAAGTAATGTTATTCATCGCAATTTGTAATATTGTCTTGCTCTGTCCCACACTTTCTAGCTTCCTCCTAATAAGAATCACATTCTTTTATCAACAGATGAGGTTCAAGTTGGATCCGAAAGATGATGCAACTAAACAAGCATGCACTCATGTTTTTTAGTCTGCTCTGCGACAGTATCGGTATCACCTTAGAAAATCTCACTTTGAAGACAAGGCTAACAATGAAATCGCCCAAACATGTCTAGTGGAATATATTACAAATGAAGACTGGACAGCCCTTGTTAAACACTGGTCTGGTCCAAAGTATCAGGTAGGGTATATGTATTTGATCAGATCATGTATTGAACTTGTATTTACATATGTGCCTTACAAGTGTACCTTCTTCTAGGCTAACTGTTTGAAGAACAAGACCAACTATCCTAAAGTGAAATTCCAACATACAATAGGATCTCGTAGCTATATTATACACTGCGAAGCTCTTGTAAATAGCTGCTAGTTTCTTCTTTTTTCCGTGACATATTATCGTATCTATATTGACTTGTTCCAAATACAGAGGAAAGCCCATGCGGACCAAAAAGAACCTGAACCGAATGTAGTGCAAATGTTCAAGGATTGCCACACCAGCAAGATGAAGGGCATGAGCACACCAGTTCAAGCCACTGTTGTAAGTCCTTACTCCTCGTGCCTTTGAACAGCTTGCTACTGTGACGTGTTCATTTAACTGCTTGGTTTGCAGCCAATGTTAGTTACTCTGTTCACTTTTCTACACAGTTGTCTTAACGTATCATTTCACCTTACACGGTTTAAAAGAGATGAAGGATATTCTTTTGGTCTTGATCTGTAATCTAGTTGTGATGTTCACGTGCCCACACAATGATACAATAGCATGTTTGTTTTATATCTGTTTGCCCATGATATGAATGATGTCATACTATGTTCATTCTACTTTAAACCATATGTCTTTATCCTTAGATGTCAACGAATGTGAGGAAATAGACAATACAGTAGGCATGCTACATGGACATATGTTCCGAAAGTGATTTTATTATGTAGTTGGCACTACAATACATGCTAATGTATTACAGTAGTTCACCAAAATAAGTTATGTATGAACGTGAAACCTCCTTTGTTTGTTTTTATCTCATTAGTAACTTATCTGGTACACTAATCTACAAGTTCAAACTTTTAGCAAGCTATGGAACAAATGATTGAACAGCCACAACCACCTGAAGGTGACGAGGCTACCACAGGCACAATGTCACCTCTTGCTGCAGTGCGTCGGTATCTCTCCACTAACGGTGCAAAAAGCACCTTCCTCCGTAATTCTGGGTTGGTTGTCAAGGTAACCTCGTCCAAATCACCTACTGAACAAAATCTTCCTGCTAGATAGAGTGATATATCTGTGCTCCAGACACAAGTCCAATCCCTAATGGACGTCATTTCGGAAACAAGAATAGTGGTTGACAAATGTCGTCAAGATCTGAATGGTATTGAAACCAGACTATCAGACATTTGCTTCGTTGTTCAAGAGTAATGGCGAAAAAAGGGGAAGATCATGCTGCTTTTAGATCTTCATCTTTATTTTCATAGAAATTAGAAGAACACGCTTTCACAAAGCAATATTTCTTAGCACGCATCCTAGCGGTTCTTTCTTTGCACTTCAATGGAAATTCTCATGGCTTTGAGAGACTCATTGATATCATGCTTAGGTGGAATAGGTCTAAGTTTCAAAGAATCAACATCAAGAGAAATTCTATCAACGTTCCTAGCCAACTCATCAACTTTAAGCAATTTTTCTTCAAGCAAAGCATTGAAATTCTTTTGTGAATTCATAAACTCCTTAACACTAGTCTCAAATTCAGAGGGCATCTTATTAAAATTTCCATAATAATTGTTGTAGGAATTACCATAATTATTAGAGGAATTACTAGGGTACGGCCTAGGATTAAAGTTTCCTCTATACGCGTTGTTACCAAAATTATTCCTACCAACAAAATTCACATCCATAGATTCATTATTATTCTCAATCAAAGTAGACAAAGACATATCATTAGGATCAGAAGAAACACTTTTATTAGCAATTAATTTCATAAGCTCATCCATCTTTCCACTCAAAACATTAATTTCTTCTATCGCATGCACTTTCTTATTAGTAGATCTTTCAGTGTGCCATTGAGAATAATTAACCATAATATTATCTAGGAGTTAGTAGCTTCTCCTAAAGTGATTTCCATAAAAGTGCCTCCCGCGACCGAATCTAAAAGATTTCTAGTAGCAAAATTCAGTCCGGCATAAAAAATTTGTATGATCATCCACAAATTCAAACCATGTGTAGGGCAATTACATATCATTAATTTCATCCTCTCCCAAGCTTGTGCAACATGTTCATGATCAAGTTGCTTAAAATTCATAATATCATTTCTAAGAGAGATGATCTTAGCGGGAGGAAAATACTTAGAGATAAAAGCATCTTTGCACTTATTCCAAGAATCAATACTATTTTTAGGCAAAGACGAAAACCAAGCTTTAGCATGATCTCTAAGCGAAAAAGGAAATAGCTTCAATTTAACAATATCATTGTCAACATCTTTCTTCTTTTGCATATCACACAAATCAACGAAGCTATTTAGATGGGTAGCGGCATCTTCACTAGGAAGGCCGGCGAATTGATCTTTCATGACAAGATTCAACAAAGCAGCATTAATTTCACAAGATTCAGTATCGGTAAGAGGAGCAATCAGAGTGCTAAGGAAATCATTGTTGTTGGTATTGGTAAAGTCACACAATTTGGTATTATCTTGAGCCATCGTGACAAGCAAGCAATCCAACACACGAGCAAACAAGAAGCGAGCGGAAAAGAGGCGAACGAAAAAGAGAGGGCGAATAAAACGGCAAGGGTGAAGTGGGGGAGAGGAAAACGAGAGGCAAATGGCAAATAATGTAATGCGGGAGATAAGGGTTTGTGATGGGTACTTGGTATGTTGACTTTTGCGTAGACTCCGCGGCAACGGCGCCAGAAATGGCTAGTTGCTGGGAGTCAAATCTTGACTTGACTTGGCGTAAGCCTCCCCGGCAACGGCGCCAGAAATCCTTCTTGCTACCTCTCGAGCACTGCGTTGGTTTTCCCTTGAAGAGAAAAGGGTGATGCAGCAAAGTAGCATAAGTATTTCCCTCAGTTTTTGAGAACCAAGGTATCAATCCAGTAGGAGGCCACGCACGAGTCCCTCGCACCTACACAAACAAATAAATCCTCACAACCAACGCAATAAAGGGGTTGTCAATCCCTTCACGGTCACTTACGAGAGAGAGAGAGAGAGATCTGATAGATATGATAAGATAATTTTTTTGGTATTTTTATGATAAAGATGCAAAGTAAAGAAAGCAAAATAAAGACGGTGCTAGAAATAACTTGTTGACGGAAGATTAATATGATGGAAAATAGACCCGGGGGCCATAGGTTTCACTAGTGGCTTCTCTCATCAGCATAAGTATTACAGTGGGTGAACAAATTACTGTTGAGCAATTGATAGAATTGAGCATAGTTATGAGAATATCTAGGTATGATCATGTATATAGGCATCACGTCCGAGACAAGTAGACCGACTCCTGCCTGCATCTACTACTATTACTCCACACATCGACCGCTATCCAGCATGCATCTAGAGTATTAAGTTAAAAAGAACAGAGTAACACTTTAAGTAAGATGACATGATGTAGAGGGATAAAATCATGCAATATGATATAAACCCCATCTTGTTATCCTCGATGGCAACAATACAATACGTGCCTTGCTGCCCCTACTGTCACTGGGAAAGGACACCGCAAGATTGAACCCAAAGCTAAGCACTTCTCCCATTGCAAGAAAGATCAATCTAGTAGGCCAAACCAAACTGATAATTCGAAGACACTTGCAAAGATAACCAATCATACATAAAAGAATTCAGAAGATTCAAATATTGTTCATAGATAAACTTGATCATAAACCCACAATTCATCAGTCTCAACAAACACACCACAAAAGAAGATTACATCGAATAGATCTCCACAAGAGAGGGGGAGAACATTGTATTGAAATCCAAAAAGAGAGAAGAAGCCATCTAACTAATAACTATGGACCCGATGGTCTGAGGTAAACTACTCACACATCATCGCAGAGGCTATGGTGTTGATGTAGAAGCCCTCCGTGATCGATGCCCCCTCCGGCGGAGCTCCGGAAAAGGCCCCAAGATGGGATCTCACGGGTACAGAATGTTGCGGCGGTGGAATTAGGTTTTTGGCTCCGTATCTGGTAGTTTGAGGGTACGTAGGTATATATAGGAGGAAGAAGTACGTCGGTCGAGCAACCTGGGGCCCATGAGGGTGGAGGGCGCACCCAGGGGGTAGGCGCGCCCCCTACCTCGTGCCCTCCTGGTCGATGTCTTGATGTAGGGTCCAAGTACTCTGGATCACGTTCGTTCCGAAAATCACGTTCCCGAAGGTTTCATTCCGTTTGGACTCCATTTGATATTCTTTTTGTGCGAAAATCTGAAATAGGCAAAAAACAGCAAGTCTGGGCTGGGCCTCCGGTTAATAGGTTAGTCCCAAAAATAATATAAAAGTGTATAATAAAGCCCATTAATGTCCAAAACAGAATATAATATAGCATGGAACAATCAAAAATTATAGATACGTTGGAGACGTATCAGTCTCCGTCTTCTCTTATAGAGCACAAACTAAGAGGCACTATGATCGTACTTGAGCATTGGGTGTATCTAATATGATAGTGTGTTTCATGAATGGATCAATGATTGAGCATAATGGGCTAGGGATAACTTGCTTTAGTGTTGATATTTTCAAAGACATGGTTGTTTGTTGATATGCTTGAGTATTGAAATCTTCATGTCAAAACTAGACTATTGCTTCGAATCATATTAAAGTCCAAAGGCCCATGCTACAAAGAAAAGAATATGTGATGAACATGTTAGGCAACATTCCACATAAAAAATTCTGTTTTTATCATTTACCTACTCAAGGACGAGCTTGGGGATGCTGATATGTCTCAAACGTATCTATAATTTTTGATTGTTCCATGCTGTTATATAATCATTCTTGGATGTTTTACAATCATTTTATAGCAACTTTATATCATTTTGGAGAATTTTTCTATACCAGAAGACACAAGATGGGCCGAAGAAGTACTAGAGGGGTGCCCCGAGGGGGGCACAACCCACCTGGGCACGCCTAGGGGCCCAGGTGCACCCTGGTGGGTTGTGCCCGCCTCGGTGCCCCCCGCACCGCCTCTTTGCTCTATTAATACCCCAATATTCCAAAAACCCTAGGGAGTCGACGAAAATCAATTCCAGCCACCACAAGTTCCAGAAACCACATACCCAATCTAGACACCATCACGGAGGGGTTCATCGTCCTTGTTGGTGCCTCTCCAATGATGTGTGAGTAGTTTATTGTAGACCCACGGGTCTGTAGTTGGTAGCTAGATGGCTTTCTCCCTCTCTCTTGATTCTTAATACAATGGTCTCTTCCAGATCTATTTGATGTAACTCTTTTTGTGGTGTGTTTGTTGGGATCCGATGAACTTTGAGTTTAGGATCAGATCTATGTTTTTATCGATGAAAGTTATTTGAGTCTTTTGGCCTCTTATATGCATGATTTTATAGCCTCGTATTTCTTCTTCGAATCTTTGGTTTAGTTAGGCCAACTAGATCGATTTTCTTGCCATGGGAAGAGGTGCTTCGTGATGGGTTCGATCATACGGTGCTTGATCCCAGTGACAGAAGGGGAACCGACACGTATGCATCATTGCTATTAAGGATAACAAGATGGGGTCTATTTCTACATAAATAGATCCTGTCTACATGATGTCATCGTTCTTATTGCATTACTCCGTTTCTCCATGAACTTAATACACTAGATGCATGCTGGATAGCGGTCGATGTGTGGAGTAATAGTAGTAGATGCAGGTAGGAGCCGGTCTACTAATCTTGGACGTCATGCCTATATAATGATCATTGCCTGGATATTGTCATGATTATGTGAAGTTCTATCAATTGCCCAATAGTAATTTTTTTACCCACCGTATGCTATTTTTCTCGAGAGAAGCCACTAGTGAAATCGACGGCCCCCGAGTCTCTTCTTTATCATATTTGCATTCGAGATCAATTTTTATTTGCTTTTATTTTCATATCTATATTTCCAAAAACCCAAAAATAACCTTGTTGCACTTTATTTCATTTTGCTTTTATCCAATCTATCATATTTTACCCCGTCAACTCGACAATTTCTGGCACCGTTACCCGAAAGGGATTGACAACCCCTTTAACACGTCGGGTTGCAAGTATTTGTTCTTTGTGTGCAGGTAACGTTTACGTAGTGTTGCTTGATTCTCCTACTGGTTCGATAATCTTGCTCTCAGCACTGAGGGAAATACCTACCGTCGCCGTGTTGCATCATCCCTTCCTCTTTGGGGAAATATCGACGTAGTTCAAGACGCAATCAGTCTCACCGAGATGGCCCTGCAAACTCTCTGTTGCATCTTGCAATTATTTTGGTCTCACCGAAATGTGCAATCCGTCCCACCGATTTTGCTTGACCAACCCTCTGGTTGCTCTTTGCTGAAATCGGTCTAACCGAGTTCAAGCAATCGGTCTCACCAAGATGAGGTTTTGCCCTAGCCCTAGCACATCGGTCCCACCGAGATTCCGAACGTTCACATTTTGAACTGAATCGGTCTCACCGAGTTCTTCTATTCGGTCTGACCAAGTTGGGTCAAAAGAGTGTAACGGTTGGATTTTGTGTGGAGGCTATATATACCCCTCCACCCTTCTCCATATGTGAGAGAGCCACCAGGACGTGCCTACACTTCCACTACTCATTTTCTGAGAGAGAACCACCTACTCATGTGTTGAGACCAAGACATTGCAATCCAACCACAAGAATCTTGATATCTAGCCTTCCCCAAGTTGCTTTCCACACAAATCATCTTTCCACCACAGCCAAATCTGTGAGAGAGAGTTGAGTGTTGGGGAGACGATCATTTGAAGCACAAGAGCAAGGAGTTCATCATCAACACACCATCTATAACCTTTTGGAGAGTGGTGTCTCCTAGATTGGTTAGGTGTCACTTGGGAGCCTCCGACAATATTGTGGAGTTGAACCAAGAAGTTTGTAAGGGCAAAGAGATCGCCTACTTCGTGAAGATCTACCCGAGTGAGGAAATTCCTTCATGGGCGATGGCCATGGTGGGATAGACAAGGTTGCTTCTTTGTGGACCCTTCATGGGTGGAGCCCTCCGTGGACTCGCGCAACCGTTACCCTTCGTGGGTTGAAGTCTCCATCAACATGGATGTATGATAGCACCACCTATCGGAACCATGACAAAAATATCCGTGTCTTCATTGCGTTTGCACACTCCAATCCCATCCCTTTACTTTGTTGTAATTATCATGCTTTACCCTTTCCGTTGCTTATACTCCTGCCATGTATGCTTGAAATGTATTGTGAATGCTTAAACGTGTGCTAAAACTCCACCTCAACTTGAAGAACTTAAAAATCGCCACTTTTGCTTGTTGAGGGTCTAATCACCCCCCTCTATACACCTCTTCTCGATCCTTTCATTTAACAAACACTCCACAATTAGTCCTTCTCGCGTTTAAAAGAAGTGAAGAAAAAGACTGGATCCAGGCCACGGAACCTAGCGAAGTTAGAAAGCTGAAGTATGAATTCATAGTAAAGTAGAGACGATCATTGTTGTCTGGCACATCGGTACCACCTTCAGCATCGGATCGAGCACCACACCTGCTCCGATGGCACTGGCTCTAGCACTGACAGCGGCACCAACTTAGTCTGATCCACCAGAGGATTGGGCACCGATCGCGTCACCGGATCAGGCTGATCTACCTTAGGATCGGGCATCGACACGGGCACCAGCTCCACAAGGAGCACCATCTCCGGCAGCAGCAGCGGCACTGCCAGTCGCATCGGCACGAGCACCAGCAACGGCTCCGGCACCTGCTATCGGTTCTATATCTGGCGTATCTCGTAGTAGGGGTCCTAAGCTAGGCGTCTTGGAGCGATGGGTAACAGGAGACGAGGGACACGGTGTTTACCCAGGTTCGGGCCCTCTCTAAGAGGTAAAACCCTACTCCTGCTTGATTATATTCGATGTGGGTATAGTACAGAGTACATGTATCTACCACGAGACTATAGTAATGAATATTAGATTATCTATTGACTAGCCTGGCCTCGGTTTATATATGCACCATAGGCCTAGGGTTTAGAGGAGTCCTTGTCTTGGGCGCCAAGTCTTGTGCAATCCTCCTTGTATACGGCATGGGCTGTCCGAACTGGCCCAATAGTGAACCGCCATGGGGGTCCTCGGCCCGATCCAGCTGGTCGGGAGATGATGTGGTGAGTACCCCCTAGTCTAGGACACCGTCAGTAGCCCCCTGAATCAGTCTTCAAGTTAGGGATGCTCCTCGATTCTTCCGAACTGTTCTTCATCTTCGATCGTCGGTCTTGAAAACTGGTTCAACAAATCTTTCCACCTTCGATCTTGAGGATTTCCGAAGTGGATTCGAAGAGTTTATACGTCGGGTATCCGAGGAGCCCCTTTAAGTTATCGGCCTTTATCAATGCCTTGTTATTTTTATGCCACACCTCGGGTTTGAAGTTGTTCCCGGGCGGCAGCGTCCTCTTGCGTACGAGCTCCAACGTCGGACTGCATTCGAGGTATCTTTTGCAGCCGAGCACCAACGCCGGACCACTTCCAAGCTCCAACGCCGGAATGTATCCGAGCTCCAACATCAGACTATATCCGAAGAGTATTTTTACAGCCGAGCTCCAACGTCGGACTGTATCCGAAGAGTATTGTTACAGCCGAGCTCCAACGTCGGACTGTATCCGAAGAGTATTATTACAGCCGAGCTCTAACGCCGGACTATGTCCAAGCTCCAACGCCGGACTGTATCCGAGCTCCAACGTCGGACCGTAACCGTGCTCCAGCGCTGAACTATGTCCAAGCTCCAATGCCGGACTATAACCGAGCTCCAACGCTGGACTCCAAAGTTGAAGCAGTTTAGCCGAGCTTAATGCCGGAAATGCCCTCTATGGAGCCAGCCACTGCCGCCCGAGCTGTATGCCGGACTGCTTCCGAGGTGGTGCACCACCCCGACTGCGGGCCGTTTTTTGTCAATATTTTTGATTGGTGCAATTTATTCTCTGCCGAGATATATAGCCAGTAGCCCTCAAGGTGTGTATCGGTCTAAAACCCGAGATGCACCTAAAGGATGACATAAGACCGCTCATCCCAGTAGCCCTTGAGACTCAGGTTGATTCGCAAAATCGGCCTGAGAATCAACTCCTAGCTCGGCAGAATACTTCGGGACACAAAAAGCGGTGTGCAAAGTCCTCGAGACTCAGGTTGGGTGCGGCCGACCAACCTGAGGATCACAATCTCCTCAAAAACTATATTGCACTTAAATTTTCTGCATTGGATTGGCAATGCAGTAGCCCCCCGAGAATTGGGTTGGGCAACATGGCCAACCCTAGGATCGTACCTCCTCGGGAACTAGTTCAACTGTCATGTATGTTTTGACAATACCGAGGTGGGGTTCGGCAGAAAAGATGCCGAACTATAGTCTTAGAAAAGAGTTTCACGCCGAACACCTCAACCAAGAGAATGTCCCACTTCCTGAAACATAAAATAGGTGAAAGATGATATAAGCTCAACAAAAGGCCAGCAAACATGCGTAAAAAACATGACGTCTAGATTGAATCAAGTTGTTTTGGTGCCAATATGAAATTGGTCTTAAAATTGTACTTTCGTCATGCTTTGACATGACACATCTAATCTCTAGACTTCAAGTGGGTCAGCCCTCGGCTTCAACCTCCCTATCCCAAAGGCGGAGTGTTTCTCAGGCTAGTTTACCGAACTAAATGCGAGCGGCTTTAGAGAGAAACCAGGTTACCCGACTATTGATCATACACCTGAGTCGAGAAAGGAGTGGTAGGAGAAAGACTGTGCAGCGAGTAGTAAAAACGGCTCATACGAATTCAATAGCCCCCAAGCGACTTGGGTAAAAGAATTTTATCTATAATGAGTGTATGTACCGAAGTACTTATATCATATCTGTGTTCACCCGAACTTTAAATGCGTCTTAACCGACCGTCGGCTTCTCCCTCTTTGGCCAAGTGCCGAAAAGTGTTATGTACTCCACCTGTCGAGAATATCGACGGTGTTTCCGATAACCTGGCAATCAGGCCATAAGGCTGTAACAGACAAAGCGCGCTCAAGGAACTTATGCTATATTACTGACGAAGTGTAAGAAGCATCTTCGAAGAAAATAGTACCTCCACTGATACCTTTCTTCGGTTGCTCATTGTTACTATTAGACTTGTGCAATAGATTTTTTGTATTCATGAGTTCCGTTGTGTGCCGACCATGATTGAAAACAATAAGAGTGCTAGCTTTCGGCTTCACCCAGTCTGAGGTCCAAGCTCGGATGACCCGATCGTGACAATCGCAGAGGTGCTCCCTTTACTCCCTAGCCGAACAATCGGGAACGTAGGGGTAAACACAGGAGCAAGGCAACCCAGCTTGCGGAACACTTATGTCAATATGGTGCATATTGTGGCGTAATACACGAACAAGGAACGAAGCCGTACAAGTATAATCATATGCAACACGACTGGCTTCATAAAGGAAGCCCCCCAAGTAAACGCGGTATTTGAATTTGTTTGTAACAAACAAGGTTTTGACAACGGAAGTTTTTCGCAAACGACTTTTTGTCAAAAAATTATAATGCTTGGTCGAACCGAACAAATTTAAAACTGAAAGTTTTTGAGCATGAAAGCGACTTAGCTGGTTAATGTTCTTGGTGCAACATGGGCCGAGCTTGTAGCGGCTCAAGGTCCCAACCCCCAAACCGGTCTTGACGTACACAAGCGAAGATCTCGGCTTGATGAAGTGATAGCATGGCAGTGCCGAAGTGCCAAGGCGAAGCCCCCGGTCCAGCCGAGGAGACAGAGTAGTTCGGCAGCATGATAATGAAGCCCCCACGTCACAGGTCGGCATGGTGGACATCAGTTTGATAAAGCGACGACGCGATAATGGCAACACAGGGTATCACACCATGGTGACAGTGGAATTTGGTTGATGGAGGCGAGAGGACGACTCCGTACGCCGAGGTGACTGCGTGACGCAGCAAAAATTAATTATCTGCACACATAATATATGGCAAGCCAAAAATAATAACAGGTAAAGGTAATGATAATATATATATATATAATTCTTCTACTTAGTTCATTTAAGTGAAGCAAAAAGTTGAATAAATATGGCCTGGGCGACAAGGTCAGCCCGGCAGAGCGGCAACGCGGAAAAGCCGACACATGGACGCGTGCCGAATCGTCACCACGACTTGGTCGACACAGGCGGGACGACGACTTCTGCTTGCCGAGGTGTTAGCGCGACCCAACCTACATAGATTTCCTGCACACACAAAGTAGTGCAACCAAGAAATAATAGTAATGAAAAAAAGGTGCATAATTAATTTATGCGAAGTGAAAAGGTTTGGTAAATATGGCCTGAGCGCTGAGGCTAGCTCGACGGCGCGATGGCGTTGTGGCACGGTGATGTCGACGAAGGTTGGCCTGCCCAGGTGACATGGAGGAGCTAGCCATACCGACGCTAGGTACAACGTCGGTAGAATTTCTCTGCCAAAATAATGTAGTACACGCCAACAGAAAATATTTTGTGTATAATAGTGCTAAATGAATAATTTGGAAAAATAGAACCTGAACGCCAGCAGTGACGACTGTAGCAGACCGAAGCAAACGGACGACCTGAGCCATGCCGAACATGTGTTGTGTGCTGCCATGAAGCCAAGTCCCTGTTAGGGTACTGCTTCCGCACTATCTCTTCGGCGCAATGTAGGTAGTAGCAAGCAATAGTATAGTACTCCTTCTCTTGCAAAGGTCAAATCAATTCAGCACGTGAAAAGGTACATGCGAGACAGATCACGAGTTAAAAAGCGTAGATTGCCTCATCCTTATTTAAATAAATATTAAACAAAGAAAAAAGGAAAGGCTGAATCTCCCTGTAAGTTACCGTATAGATGACCCATGCCGGCCTGGTGTTACTGCTCCATGGGAGAAGTACTTGTGCGTCTGTGATCTCCATGGATGGAGCGCTGCTGGTCGGATCACCTCCATAGCACGGGGTATAGTTCGCCTATGGGTGTGCTGCCAGTAGCAGCAGACCTCGGACCTGGCGCATTGCGAGGCAGCGGACAAAGCCGTCGTGGAATTATTTTGCACGTAGCAGACCGAAGAGGAAATTCTTCAAGATCCCAGGTAACCTAATACTAAACCAGACCGTCCTCTAGGACAAGTTGCAGTGGCAATTGATGAAGAATCAACCAACAAATCAAGCATTAGATTTGGCCTTACATGAATTAGAAAAGACAAGCTAAGGCACACTATGCATTGATTAGATTAGATCTCGAAGACCGTGTTGCAGTTATACTAATAATACCAAAATAGAATAACTTCCCTGATGCTTTATGTGGAGTGGTTTCCCTTTTTATGGGAATCATACTAGCAGAAGGAGATCGGCCAAGGAACTTGGCCTCGGACTTCGGCCGGTTGAGGAAAAAAAGGTGGCGGCCGATCATCTCCGATTTGACCACTAGTTGCGCTAGTATTTGGCTGGTGCACTTGCGCTCTTCGCGACCATCCGGCCACAACGTGTGCATGACTGGACAATCAGGGATCGGTGGCGCCTGCCGCTCATGGACACGGCCGCCTAAACTTCTGATCTGCGAAGATTTAGAGCGGACCAGCAATATGGTTCGAAATAAATTATTCATTGCAGAACCATCTAATCAGAAGAATATCACCTTGTTCATGCCGTCGCCGAACTTTCTTTCAATCTCGATCAACTAGGTCAGAACCGATGTAGATGAGAATCCCAACGAACCGTGGCCGACGCCCAGCAGGCTCTCAAAGAAAGCACCAATGTCGGTTCTATATCCGGCGTATCTCATAGTAGGGGTCCTAAGCTAGGCGTCTTGGACCGATGGGTAACAGGAGACGCGGGACACGGTGTTTACCCAGGTTCGGGCCCTCTCTAAGAGGTAAAACCCTACTCCTGCTTGATTATATTCGATGTGGGTATAGTACATAGTACATGTATCTACCACGAGACTGTAGTAATGAATATTATATTGTCTATTGACTAGCCTGGCCTCGGTTTATATATGCACCATAGGCCTAGGGTTTAGAGGAGTCCTTGTCTTGGGCGCCAAGTCTTGTGGAATCCTCCTTGTATGCGGCATGGGCTGTCCGAACTGGCCCAATAGTGAACCGCCATGGGGGTCCTCGGCCCGATCCAGCTGGTCGGGAGACGACGTGGTGAGTACCCCCTAGTCCAGGACATCGTCACCTGCACCAACACTTGAAGTTGCACTTGCATCTACTCCGGCCTGTGCAGCGGCAATGGAACCAGCACTTGCACCAGCAACAGACTGTGCTGCAGTTCGCACTGCATATACCGAAGTCCTTGCAAAAAGTAACATCTTCACCTTCTTGGTAAGCATTGGCAGCCCAAGTGCTTCATTCTTTTTTCTTTCCATGTTGTTTCACATGATTCACTATGTTGATCTAACTGTTGGTGTAGGTCTTCTTGTTTGCAAACAGAGAATTCCTAGAGCAACGAGGGAGTCATTCAATAATCCGGGCGACCGTGGCCAAGTTTCTATTACCATGCGCACCTTGGTGTGAATCAACCTGCTCAATATTCCGTAAGTACAAAGGATGGTCGCATGATGATTGATGCTAATGGATGGTCAAGGTTCAAAACTCTATCAAATATTGCAGTAGGGGATGATGTCAAAATCGAACTTTCTTGGCAGGGAGAGCTGGTCCTAATCAACTTTGAAATTCTTCAGTAGCAGCACGCAACTGTCGAACTGATCTATCCTCCGAGAGCTTTTGATGTAATAATATGGCATGGTGAAACAAGTGGCCTATGTGTATAAGTAGTACGACGGTATTATTTATCACATAGGATATCGTGAAAGAAATTGCAACTTTGATTGCTGGTTAGGAACTGTCGTTCGATTTCATTCTAACAACTATCATGCTTTATTTAATTTTCTGTATTCGCCTTGCGATAGCATCTAAAACCAGCGCCGTACCGATCGCTTGCAATATTTACCAATGAAATGCGCTGAGTTGGAACACATGGCCCCCAGAACATGCAGGCCCACCGGCCTGTGGCCCAAGTCCTAGAACCGTCAGCCTCTCTGAGTATTATATTCTCATCTGAACCCCCATATTGTGTTATATGTATTCCCCTTGATTTTTCTTATGTATAAAGTTGTGATATAAAGGATTTTTATATTTCTTTATAGCGGGAGTATCTCTATCAAAAATATATTTATGTGTAACTAGTTACTATTGCATTTCTACTTCCTTTCGCTGATATGCGGGGAATCCGGCAAACCATGTGCCATGCACCAAATTAGAGTGCACAACTGCACGGTAGACTCACCCCAGTCATAGCGCCGCAGTAATGCCTAATGAGCCATCAAATAAAAAAAACGCCACCTTTCCACCAGTAGGAGTAAGCTAGACGGACGAAGCAACGATATTTCACTGGGCCTAAATCCCCTTCTCCCTCGTCTGCTTGTTCAGAGAAAACCTCCTCTCTGCGATTGCTTAGGGTTTTCTCATGGAGAACCAGGTACGAATTCTTCATCCATCCCCAATAAATCCTAGTCCCTAGGTCACCGGTAATCCTAGGATGGCAGTTGCTGCTACTGATGCATTTTTCTTCCTACTAAATCTAGTGTGTTTCTTTTGCAGTGCAAAAAGTGCGAGGACCCTATAGGTTTCTGCGCCCACGGCGAGACGCCACACTTGTTCCTTCTCATCCTAACACAGGATTTTAAAACACGCACAGTGTGTTCCTAGAATCCTATTTTCTATTCGGGAGGGTTGGAGTTTTTGAACATGCTGTCGACTAATTTGGAAATTTGGATTGCTATATTTGGATAAAAGGTACTAGTACCATGGTCAACACTAACGTGAAAGAGGAAACTATTTCTAGATTTGGATAGCGAATAAATTGTGTTCTCATATTATTTCTCCTGTCGTGCAATCCTTTCTCTGCTAGAACACATGTACTCAAGATGGTCGGCCTTGCCATAACTGAATACACCAGTTTAATGCTCACATTGAAGACACGCCATGGATATACGTTCCCAGTTGGGTTCATGGACCAAGAAGATCGCTGCTTTTTTATGGCCGAACTTGGATAAACTTTTTCAAGTGTTTCGGACTGAAAGTTGGCACATGAATGTTATTGAAATAGCAGAACCTGTTCTCAACTTCACTGTGACCTTCCACCCCGACGTTGTTCCAGTAGTTCATCCATGTTAGTTTTGTATCTGGTTCTTGCATGTTGCCTTGATTACTTGTTAATCCACCTATTTTGTCTAACTAATCACAATTTGACTTTAGAAGTAGCAACAATTTGTGATTCCCTTCTCTCAAGGAGATGCTACTTCTAACTAATATTTCTTATAATTGGTGGCACTTGTAGGTTATTATAAAGTTCAGGACACTACTCGTTTGTTATTTGATAATAAATCGACTATTACTAATGTCACTGAAGTTGACTGGGACGACATCCACTAGTTCCTACACTTTATTGATCATCTTGATGTCCTTGTGGGGCGTTTGAATGGTGGAAGGCCACGTGAGATATGTGTGCCACTGATGCACATGCTGAACAGCTCCAACTGCGTCAAGAAACATATGATACGAGCTGTTTTCTATTATATATGATGTTCATAAACTCTTGCTTATACACAGTTTTACAGCTCTGATCTTCTTGAAACAAAAACGGCCCAGCTTTATTATTCCTGTATAGATGCCTGACCATGGCCGCGTCAGACTTGCGCTTGGTCACAACATGATGTTTATGTTGACCTACTTCATTTTTCCCTTCGAGATGAAAAGATACTTATTCATGGGTGGTCTCAAATAATGAAGGCCCATCCATCATGGAGAATAGGACAGAAGGTTATGCTCATGCTTATCCATGGCTCTGAAGCGAATATCCTGTTTATTGACCACATTGCGAGATGATGCTACTTTCTGAAGGTTGTGGATGCGTGGGGTGGTGCCTGGGCCGTGTCCTGGGGCTTGGTGGCCTCACCCTTGGTTAACTGTAGGCAAAGTAGCACTGTTCGAGGTGTGCTTTGTACAGTTCAACCTGTATAAGTACTCATACTGCTTTCAGCTATGGTTGTTAAGTTCCCTTGCTGGTTTCAGTTAAGGTTGTTAAGTACTCCTGCTGCTTTTACAGTCTATCGTGTTTCTTCAGTCTTGTCTTCCTCCCGCCGCCAAAACAAACCAGCACCGGCGGGGCCGCCTGCTCCCGCCTCCCACAGCTGGCTGCGCCTAAGCGGACGCATCGCCGCTCCACCGTCTCCTAAATTGTTAACACCGGTGTCAGCCCCACCCCGCACCAGAAAAGTCAACCCTTGTACTCCCCTTCGCCTGCGACTTCACCGCCACATCTTCCCTGGTTCCTGTTTGTTCCCGTTCGAGGCCTCGCTGTCGTCCTCCGCTTGCTTTGGTGCGCTCGCCGCGGCGCCGCCCTCTCGTGTTGTTAACATGGTCAAGAAACAAGAGGAATCAGGAGAGGACTGTACGTGGAGATGATGGCAGTAGGGCCCCACCATATCCATGGCCGTACACAAGCAAGTTCCTCATTTTTTGTTATATACTCCATTTTTAGCGTATAGAAAAAGAAAATGCTTCCTCCTAGTGGTTTGCTGACATCTGGGACCCACAACATTGTCACTGTATAGTCAATAGACAAGAGAACAACACAAGAGCAACTGACACGTGGGACATAGCTGCTCGAGCAGTATTTTTTTGTTATTGTTGAGATGGAGTAGGGTTTCAACTGGGTTGTGGCCCGTCTAGCCCAGGCTTCTATTTTACGTTCACCACATGACCAACCCTGCTATGTTTTCTTTGTGAAAATGGCTCGCCCAATTTATTTTTTCGAAAGAATACCCAATCTAGGCATACTCAACCCAGGCCTACTTATTTTTCGCCACCCTACTGTGTTGCAACTCTTTCAAGATGGCTAATCTTAAAAGTACTTTGAAATGTGATGTAAATATAAAAACACAAGACAAATGGGCAATTACTGTCAAATTTCTGAACTTTTTGACATTTTTTCTGGTTCCAATTTCATTGGGATTTAACCTAATTTAAATATATCTTCATAGTACTTTAAATCTGGCTCAACATTTCGGTATTAAAAATAGTTTGGACCCCACCGAAATATGCAAAATTTCATGTAAATTTTTAACCCTGGCCCTGACCAAAAAAATAATGATTGCTCCCCATGATAGATGGGGCCCACCAGATTTGGAGGCTGACTTGTGGCCCTACTAAGTTGACGCGTACGTAGGGCTTTGTCAACTTAGTCAACAAACGATTCTATCACGAGTGACAGTTGGATTGTTAACATCCAACGGTTGTCCAGCTTCTTAAACCTCTGATTTTCTTGCTCTAGCCGTCCAAACCACCGCATGCTCCTGGCTCCCGTGGCCGGCTGTGCTGCCGCGCAGGCCTCACTGTTGCCCTCCAACTCCCGCCACTGGCTAGGCCATCCCTCTACTCACCCACACCCCATGTTATTCTTCGTCGATGGCAACCTCACACCACAGCCGAACCAGTCAACCCTCGTACTACCCTCCGCGTCATTCTCTGCCTCATTTTCGTCCACCGTCTGGGTGTTGTGCACGCGGCGTGGTCAACGTGGTCAACGAACGACATCCATCAGAAGAGGACCATATGCGGTGAGGCTAACAGCTGGACCCACCACTACATCTTCGCATGCAAGGAAGTGACTCCTTATTACGCGCAAAAAAATCCTTCCCCTGACAGCTGGGACCCACCAGCTATATCTTCGCTGCAAGGAAGTACCTCCTTATCCTCCCTGACAGCTGGGACCCATCCGGTCGAACCGTACGTAGGGTTGTCTATCTGGTCGCGAATGTGTACGTACATACTAGTTGATCGGTCTCTCTACAGTGATGAGCCGTGGCCGAGTAAGGAGCGGAACGTGTCATAGTAGACGTGCGGACATAGCATGTCACGCGGTCCCGTCTATATATGTCGTGTACACGTATGTACAACCATGCTGCAAGAAAATTAAATACGGCTATATAAATACATACGGGCGGGGTCTCTAAAGTGTACAGTGACAGTGTCATGTTCATCGGCAGCCAACCGGCTGTGTCGGAACGGAGGAAACAACGTCGTGTTTATCGGGAAGCAATGGAATGCATCGTGTTCATGAAGAGCCAACCGGCTTGGAGGGAACAGCCGAAACGAGGTCTGGCGTACCGCAAAACGGAGGAAACGGACTTCTGTTCGAGTGCCTACGGTCGAAACAGGGTCCTGTTGATCGGGAGGGGTGTGGCGTACCATAGAACGGAGGAAACAGACTTCTGTTCGAGCTCCTACGGTCGAAATGGGGTGTTGTCGATCCAGAGGGGTGTGGTGTGCCGCAAAATAGAGGAAACTGACTTGTGTTGGAGCGCCTACGGTCGAAATGGGGTCTTGTTCATCGGGAGGAGTGTGGCGTACCACAAAACGGGACTCCACGGGCTATTGTTCATCCACCGTCTACTGCCTCGCTCCAATCTCCACGGGCTGCTATTCATCCACCGTCGACTTCCTCTAGCCTTCACCTGCTACTGTTCATCCACCGTCGACTTCCTCCTACCTCCACCAGCTACTGTTCATCCAGCCTCCACTGGCTACTATTCAACCGGCCCTCCACGGGGTCCTGTTCGTCCACCCCAACCGGCCGGCTCGGGTGTGGCGGCCTCCTCGATCGGGGTCCTGTTCTTCCTCCGGCAACAGCCTCTACTACCACGGGGTCCTGTACATCCAACCCCCAATGGGAACTATTCACCCAACCCCCAACAACGGTCGCTGTTCATCAAGAGGCGGCTGGTTCGATCGGCTTCAGTTAGAAGCAGTAGCGAAGGAATCGCTCGGGTTCGATTAATAGCCAAGGTATCGATCGCTCGAGTTCAGTAATGTGGCTAGTGCAATCGCTCGGGTTCAGTTAGAGCCCAATGCCTCGCACACACGTGCATAAATGTACGAGAGAAACGCGCAAACCTCCGTGCATCGCTCGGCCCCCAACACCCTCCGTAACCGGGAACTCCCCAAAATTTTCCTCACCCTCGCTTCTACTATGATTTTTTCCGTCAGGGACGGCCCAAAGAATGTCCTACAAGTGCATCCCTGGCCCGCCCAGGACGAAAAGCCCATTTTCTGTCATGATTTTTTTTCATAGAAGTAGGAGCACCACATCTATGATGATACGTGGTTTTCTCACAATTATCGTCATAGAAGTGTCATAAGCATGACAGAAAAAATTATTCGGCCCATATCTCATGGATGTGTCTTTTTTGTAGTTCATCGTCATCACTGACAACCCTCTCATCATGGGAGGACCAATCTTCATCATCATCTTAACCAACACCATCTCATCTCAAACCCTAGTTCATCTCTTCTATTCAATCTTTGTATGAAAACCTCAGATTGGTACATGTGGGTTGCTAGTAGTGTTGGTTACATCTTGTAGATGATGCTAGTTGGTTTATTTTGCAGAAGATTATATGTTCAGATCTATTATGATCTTGTATACCCCTCTGATCTTGGACATGAATATGATGTTTGAGTAGTCACTTTTGCTCTTGAGGACATGGGAGAAGTCTTGTCATAAGTAATCATGTGAATTTGGTATTCGTTCGATATCTTGATGATATGTATGTTGTTGATTCCCTTAGTGGTGTTATGTGAACATCGACTACATTACACATCACCATCTTTGGGCATAAGGGAATGCATTGTGGAGCAGTAATTAGATGATGGGTTGCTAGAGTGATAGAAGCTTAAACCCTAGTTTATGCGCTATTCCGTAAGGGGCTGATTTTGATCCATATGTTTAATGCTATGGTTAGATTTATCTTAATTCTTATTTCGTAGTTGCGGATGCTTGCTAGAGGGGTTAATTTTAAGTGGGAGGCTTGTTCAAGTAAGAACATGACCCAAGCATTGGTCCACCCACATATCAAATTATCAAAGTAGCGAACGCATATCAAGCAAACATGATGAAATTGACTAGATGAAATTCCCGTGTGTTCTCAAGAATGCTTAGCTTATTATAAGAGATTGTTTCAGCCTGTCCTTTGCAACGAAAAGGATTGAGCTACCTTGCTGCACCTTAGTTACTAGTACTACTCATCACTTGTTACAAATTATCTTTCTATCAAACTACTCGTTACCGATAATTTCAGTGCTTGCAGAAAATACCTTGCTGAAAATCGCTTGTCATTTCCTTCTACTCCTTGTTGGATTCGACACTCTTACTTATCGAAAGGACTACGATTGATCCCCTATACTTGTGGGTAATTAGGGTACCATGACTTGATGAAGCCCATACGCCATCTAGGCGCCGGCCTGGGCCGCGGACGCCTTCCGCACATCCAGACGCTCCGACGCCGCCTCGAGCCACCTAACAACCAGGTGGGTAGTGTTGGGCATGGCTACGTTGGGCCACAGTGCTTCCACCAACTTTAAGTCGGCTGCCCGGAACCAGCTGAAATAGCGGCCCAGGAGCGGCACCCAAATGTCGGTGACAAGAGCAATCTCACACACATCCTAGGCAGCGTCCTCCTCAATGGCATGGCTCTGGCACCACGGTACTGGTGGTGCTCCTTCATGGCCGCCTCGGCCACACCTTGGAGGCCAGGGAAAGTATCTGAAGAAAACGGAAGAAAATAAAAAGTTAGAACATTGGTCCGGGCATAGTAGCCGGCAGCCGGCCATGGACAACAACAAAACTTACAAGCAAAGAGCTCCTCCAGCCGCCGCATCTCTCGCAGCATCCGCTCCTCCTTGGCCACCGACTCGGTCGTCTGCACCTCCACCTCGTCCTCCAAATCATGGTGCTCCTCGGCCTACTTTTTGACCTCGAGGCGGTCGGCCATTAGTAGGCCCTTCTCCACCAGCATCCGGTCGCGCTCCTCAGTGGTTTGGCGCCGCTGAAGCTCGCGCTCACTGAATTGCCACTCGCCCTCGTCCAGCCGGCTTTGTAGGGACGTGGTGGCGGCTGCAGCAAGTGCAGGGCAGTTGTAAGTGGCTGAAAAAAGTTAAGAAGACAAATTCAAGAAGATCCGGCCCGGCTACTTGGTTTAGATTTGTGCTAGACACTATTACCAAAGGGAATTTCTTGAGTAGTCACCGTATGGATGCTTTCAATTCTATGGGAAATTTAGTGGGATCACCATTGACGAAACAACTTTGACTTTGGAACATGTTATGCAAAGGTTAGACGCTATTGAGAAATGCCTACCGTAGAGCATATTGTAAATTTGGATAAAAGATCCATAACCAAGTCACTCAATTTGGATCAAAGGTAGGGAACACCCTTAAGATACTACAAAAGGAAGAACCAATAATTAATGAGAGGGTGGAGCAAAGTCCCGCTAGGATTGATAAGTTGGAAGAAATTATTAATAATTTGGGTTCCGCTTTTTCTTGCGTTAAAACTGTTGAAAAGATTCCTCCTAATAAGAATTGAAAGTTTATGTATGTTCCTAAGCATAAGGGTGCCACATCTAGTAATGGAAGCGAAGATCTTAAAACGATAAGAGTCCACCCCAATTTTGTTGATCTAATAAAGGAACCCGTCTACGAAAATAAATTACTCAATTCTGATGTAATATGTCTTGGTGAAACAATTGTCATGTGTGTATAAGTAGTACTAGTTTTTATCATGTAGGACATCGTGAAAGAATGCAACTCTGATTACTGGTTAGGAACTGTAGTTTGATTTAAGTCTAACAGCTGCCTTGCTTTATTTAATTGTTTGTCTTCGCCTTGCGACAACATCTAAAACCAGTGTCGTCCCGATCTCATGCATTATTTACCAGATGAAATGCGGTGACTTAGAACATATGGGCCCCCAAACATGTAGGCCCACCGGCCTTTGGCCCAAAGTCAAGATCGTCAACCTATCTGAGTATTTTATTCTCATCTGAACCCCATATGTATGTATATATATTCCCCTTGATTTTTCTTATGTATAAAGTTGTTATATAAAAGATTTTTTATATTTCTTTACACAAAGAGTATTTATCTATCTATCAAAAAAATATTTATGTGTAACTAGTTACTCATGCCTATCTACTTTATTTTGCTGATACGCGGAACATCCTGCAACCAGGTCCACATGCCATGCACCAAATAACAGTGCACAACTGCATGGTAGACTCACCCCGGTCGTAGTGCCGCAGTAATGCCCAATGAGCTGTCAAAACAGAAAACCCACCTTTCCAGTAGTAGCAGTAAGCTGGATGGACGAAGCAATAATATTTCACTCGACCTCAATCCACTTCTCCCTCGTCTGCTTGTTCAAAAAAAATGACCTCTCGGTGATTGCTTAGGGTTTTGACATGGAGAACCAGGTACGAATTCTTCATCCATCCCTGATAAATCCTAGTCCCTTTGTCGCCGGTAATCTTAGGATGGAAACCGCCAAGATGCATTTTTCTTCGTACTGAATTTAGTGTGTTTCATTTTTAGTGCCCAATGTGCGAGCACCCTACAGGTTTCTGCGCCCTCGGCGAGACGCCAGACTTGTTCCTTCTCATCCTAATACATGATTTCAGAAGGCACATGGTATGTTCCTAGAATCCTCTTTTCTATCTGGGAGGGTTGGGGTTTTTGAACAAATTGTCGACTAATTTGGAAATTTGGATTGCTATATTTGCATAAAAGGTACTAGTACCATGCTCAACACGGACGTGAAAGAGGAAATTATTTCTAGATTTGGATAGCAAATAAATTGTGTTCTCGTATTATTTTTCCTGTGGTGCATCCCTTGCTCTGCAAGAACACATGTACTCAAGAAGTTCGGCCTTGCCATAACTCAATACAGCAGTGTAATGGTTACATTACATACATGCCATGGATATAAGTCCACAGTTGGGTTCATTAACAAACAAGATCACTCCTTTTTTACGGCCGGACTTGGATAAACTTTGTCAAGTGTTACGAACTACAAGTTGCCACACGAATGTTGATGGAAATAACAGAACCTGGTCTTATCAACCCTGTGACCTTCCACCCGATGTTGTTCCAGTAGTTCATCCATGTTAGTTTTGTATCTGGTTCTTGCATGTTGCCTCTATTACATTGTAATCCACCTATTCTGTCTAATTGATCACAAATTTATTTTAGAATAAGCAACAATTTGTGATTCTCTTCTCTCACAATGATGCTACTTCTAACTAATATTTCTTATATCTGGTGACACATGTAGGTTATTACAAAGTGCGGGGAACTACTTGTCTGTTATTTGATAAGAACTCGACTGTTACTGATGGCATTGAAGTTCTGGGATGACATCCACCATTTCCTACACTTTATTGATCGTCTTGAGGACCTTGTGCGGCATTTCAATGGTGGAAAGTCATGTGGGATATGTGTGCCACTGGTGCACACGTTGAACAGGACCAACTGTGTCAAGAAACTGATGGTACGAATTGTTTTCTGTTATATATGTTGTTCATAAAATTTTGCTTATACACAGTTTTACAGTTGTGTTCTTCTTGAAACAGAAACTACCCGGTTTTATTGTTCCTATACAGATACCTAACCATGGTCGAGTCAGACTTGCGCTTGGTCACAACATGATGTTTATGTCAACCTACTCCATTTCCCTTAGAGGTGAAAATATACTTATTCGTGGGTCGTCTCAAATCATGAAAGCTCGTCGATCTTGGAGAATAGGATAGAAGGTTATGTTCATGCTTTTCCATGGCTCTAAAGCGAATATCCTATTTATTGACCACATTGTGAGATGAGGCCGCTTTCAGAAAGTTGTGGATGGCTGGGGTGGCGCCTAGGCCTTGTCCCGGGGCTTGGTGGCATCACCCTTTGTTAACTGTAGGCAAATTTGCACTGTTCGAGGCGTGCCTTGTACGATTGAGCATGTATACGTACTTATGCTGCTTTCAGCTATGGTTGTTAAGTGCTCTTGCTGCTTTCAGTTAGGGTTGTTATGTGCTCCTACTGCTTTCACAGTTTGCCGTGTTTCTTCAGTCTCTTCTTCCACCAGCCGCCAAAACCAAACCAGTGCCGGCTGGGCCGCCTGCTCCCGCCTCCCAAGGCAGGCTGCACCTCAGCTCACGCATCGCCGCCCCATCATCTCCTAAATTGTTAACACCGATGTAAGCCCCACCCTGCAACCGAGCCAGTCAACCCTCATCCTCCCCTTCGCCCGTGACTTGACTACCACATCTTCCCTGGCTCCTATTTGTTCCCGTCTGAGGCCTCGCCATTGTCCTCCGCGCATCTTGGTTCGCTTGCCGCAGTGCTGCCGTTTGGCGTTGTCAACATGGTCAAAAAACGTGAGGAATCGGGAGAGGATGGCAGTAGGGACCCACCATGTCCATGGCAGTACGCCAGCAAGTCCCTCATATTTATACAAGCAAGAAAGAAAATGCTTCCTCCTAGTGGTTTGCTGACATCTGGGACCCACGACATTGTCAGCGTATAGTCAATACATAAGAGAACAACACAAGAACGGCTGACACCTGGGACCTAGCAACTCGAGCAGTTTTTTCTATTATTGTTGAGACGGAGCAGGGTATCAACTGGGTTGTGGCCCGTCTAGCCGAGGCTTCTATTTTATGTTCACCAGATGACCAGCCCAACTATTTTTTCTTTGTGAAAATGGTTAGCCCAGTTTATTTTTCTGAAGAATACCCAATCCAAGCCAACCTAACCCAGGCCAACTTATTCTTCTCCACCTTGCTAGGTTGCAACTCTTTGAAGACGACTGCAAATTTTAGAAGTAATATGAAATGGGTTGTAAATATAAAAAACACGTGACAAATTGGCAATTACTTTCAAATTTCTGAATTTTTAATTTCATTGGGTTTAACCTAATTTAAATATATTTCAAAATTACTTTAAATATATTTTGGTATTAAAAATAGTTTGGACCCCACCGAAATATGAGAAATTTTGTTTAATTTTTTAGCCCTCGTCCTAGCCAACAAAAAGAAAATGGACTGCAATAAATTGCATAAGAAATTCCAAGTGAGTTATAAATTATTAAAAAACCTAGCAAATGGGTTATATGTTGTCCGCCACAGATTGGGAGGCTGACTTGTGGGCCTATTAAGTTGAGGCATATGCAAGAACTATTTACTTATTATATCTTAGTCAACAAACGATTCTAGCAGAAGTGACCATTGGATGTCAATCCATCGTGCTTCTTGAATCTCTGATCTTCTTGCACTAGTCGACAAATCCAGCGCCGGCAGGACAGCCTGCTCCCGCCTTCCGTGGCCGGCTATGCTGCCGTACAGGCCTCACTGCCCCTCCTACTCCCACTGCTGGCCAGACATCCCTCTACTCACCCACATCCCTCCAATTATATGGCTTCGCCGTCTCCTGGTTGTTCCCTTCCCGAGCCCCGCCCTCGTCCACCGCCTTTGTGCTCACGGCGCAGCGTAGTCGAGGTGGTTAACAAACGACAACTATCAGAAGAGGGATGTACATGGAGAGGCTAACAGTAGGGACCCACATGGTCCATGGCCGCACGCAAGCAAGTGCCTCCTTATTATGCTAAAAAAAGATTACTCCCTTGTTAGCTGGGACCCACTAGCTATATCTTCGCATGACAGGAAGTGCCTCCTTATTAAGTGATTAATAACGATTGCCCCCCATGACAACTAGGGCCCACCAGATTTGGAGGCTGACTTGTGGGTCTACTAAATTGACGCATGCGCAGGGCTTTGTCAACTTAGTCAACAAACGATTATATTAGCAGTGACCGTTGGATGTTAATCCAATGACCATGCTGCTTCTTCAACCTCTAGTTTTCTTGCTCCAGCCGCCCACACCAGCGCCAGTAGCACCGCGTGCTCCTGTCTCCCATGGCCGAGTCTGCTGCCACGCAGGCCTCACCACCGCACCCTAATCCCACCGCTGTCCAGACCTTCCCTCTACTCACCCACACCTCCTGTTATTCTTCAGCGACAGCATCCTCACACTACAGCCAAACAAGTCAACCCCTGTACTCCCCTATGCATGGGCATCCACTGCCGCATCTTCCCCAGCTCCACGTTGTTCATTCCTGGCCCTCGCCATCATCCACCGGCTAGGTGATGTCGGTGCAGCATGGTCAATGTGGTCAACAAACGACAGCCATCAGAAGAAGACTACATGCAGTGAGGCTAACAACTCGACCCACCAGCTACATCTTCCCACGCAAGGAAGTGCCTCCTTATTACGCGCAAAAAAATGATTCCCCCCGTGACATCAGCTACTTGTGATCTGCATTGGTATTTCCCCGAAGAGGATAGGATAACGCAGTACAACAGAGGTAAGTATTTCCCTCAGTTATGAAACCAAGGTTATCAATCCAGTAGGAGAACCAAGAAACACTATGTAAACAACACCTGCACACAAACAACAAATACTTGCAACCCAACGTGTAAAGGGGTTGTCAATCCCTCAACGCTTACGAGCAAGATTAAATTGTATAGGATATGATAAATAGATCTAACTAAATTGCAAAATAAAATAAATAAAATAAAATTGCAGCAAGGGATTTTTAGGATCTTATATGATAAAAGATAGACCCGAGGGCCATAGTTTTCGCTAGAGGCTTCTCTCGAGAAAATAGCATACGTTGGGTAGACAAATTACTGTTGAGCAATTGATATAAAAGCAAATAATTATGACGATAACCAAGGCAATGATCATATATAGGTATCTCATCCAAGACTAGTAGACCGAAACGATTCTGCATCTACTACTATTACTCCACACATCGACCATCATCCAGCATGCATCTAGTGTATTAAGTTCATGGAAAAACAGAGTAATGCATTAGGCAAGATGACATGATGTAGACAAGATAAACTCACGTATGAATAACCCCCATGCTTTTACCCTCAATGGCAATGATACATACATGTCATGTCCCTTTCTGTCACTATGATTGAGTACCGCAAGATCGAACTCATCACAAAGCACCTCTTCCCATAGCAAGATAAATTAACCTAGTTGGCCAAACTAAATGAATAAATCAGAAAAGAAATATGAGGCTATATTAATCATGCATAAAAGAGATCAGAGAAACCCCAAATAATATTCATGGATAGATCTAATCATAAACTCACAATTCACCGGATCTTAATAAAAACACCGCAAAAAAAGAATTACATCGGATAGAACTCCAAGAACATCAAGGAGAACATTGTATTGAAGAACATCGAGAGAGAAGAAGCCATCTAGCTACTAACTACGAAAGTGTAGGTCTGTGGTAAACTACTCACGCATCATCGGAGGGGCAACAAGGATGATGAAGAACCACCCCGTGATAGTTTCCTCGTCCGGCACAGTGCCGGAAAAGGCCTCTAGATGGGATCTCGTGGTTCAAGAACTTGTGGCAGCGGAAAAAGTATTTCATGGACTCCCTCTATGTTTTGGGGATTTTAGAGCATTTATAGAGGTGGAGATAGGTCAAATGGAGCCTCAGGGGCCCCACAACCCATCAGGGCATGCCTACCCCCCTAGGCGCGCCCTAGTGGGTTGTGGGCCCATGCTCCCATGTCTGGTCTTCTCCCAAGCTTCTAATATTCCTTATGTCCAGAAAAAAGATCTCCAAAAAGTTTCATGGCATCTGGACTTCGTTTGGTACTGATATTCTGGGAAACCAAAAACAATCAAAAAACAACAACTAGCACTAGGCACTAGGTTAATAGGTTAGTCCCAAAAAATGATATAAAGTTGATTCTAAATGTATATAAAACATCCAAGATTGATACTTTAATAGCATGGGACAATCAAAAATTATAGATACATGGGAGAGATATCAAGTATCCCCAAGCTTAATTCCTACTCATCCTCGAGTAGGTAAATGATAAAAACAGAATTCTTGATGTGGAATGCTACCTAACATGTTCATCACATAATATTTTCTTCTGTAGCATGGACATTTTGACTTTAAATTATTCAAAGCAATAGTCTATAATTTTACATGAAGACCTCAATACTCAAGCATATCAACAAGTAACCATGTCTTCCAAAATATCAACACAAAAGAAAGTTATCCATTGCCCATTATTGCTCAATCATTGATCCATTCATGAAACACACTCAAATATTAGCTACATCCAATGCGCAAGATTGACAATAGTGTTCCCCAGTTGGTGCTTTGTAAGAGAAGATGGAAACTCAAAATAAAAATAAAAATTGCATAAAAGTAAATAGAAAGGCCCTTCATAGAGGGAAGCAGAGATTTGTAGAGGTGCTACAGCTCATAGTTTAAATTAAGAGATAAAAAATATTTTGAGAGGCATGTTTTTCCTGTCAAAGAAAACAACCGAGAATTCCCAATATCTTCCATGCTAGATATATCATAGGCGGTTCCCAAACATAAAATAAAGTTTATTTCCTTTCCACCATTCTTTCACAATCCATGGCTAGCCGTATCCACGGGTGTCTTCCATACCAACACTTCCCAAGGAATTTATTATGAACAACATATTTTTTTCATGACTGGGCATCCCTATTACCTCCCACACTCTCGTGCAATGACAAGTGAATAAACACTCATCTTGAGAATAACATACCTAGCATGGAAAATATTGGCCAGCCCCTGCCGCTTCATGAGCGGTACAAACACACAAAATGGAAATTAATTTTGAATATTAGAGTTGGCACATACAAATTTACTTGGAACGGTATGGAAACATAGCATATAGGTAGATATGGTGGACTCATTTGGCACAACTTTGGTTTAAGGAGTTGGATGCACAACAAGTATTCCCGCTTAGCACAAATGAAGGCTATCAAATAGATTAAGAAGTGACCAACCAAAAAAAAACGGTCATAAACACACATTAATCATAACAAACCCTGAATAATGCACCACAAGCAGGATGTAACTTTTTTGCATAACTATTGACTTCCGTGCTTGCATAGGGAATCACAAACCTTAACGCCAATATTCTTACTAGAGCATAATTACTCACCAACATGACTCACATATCACTATCTCCATATCGCAAAACTATTGCAAGGAATCAAGTTTATAATATCCAATGATCTTCATGAAATTTTTTATTATATCCCTCTTGAATATCTCTCACTTTGGTACCAAATTCATATCTTATGCAAGTTACCATTGTTACTAAAAAGCTCTCAAATAAATTTAAGTGAAGCACGAGAGCATAAATTTCTTCAAAATAAGTTCTTTTTTCTCAACTCTGAAAATAATATAACTTAAGCATGAGAGCATATTTCTTCAAAATTTTACTAACTGTCAAAATAATCTAAGTGAAGCATGAGAGCATATTTCTTCAAAATTTTACTAACTCTCAAAATAATCCAAGTGAAGCATGAGAGCATTTCTTCAACATTTTACTAACTCTCAAAAATAATCTAAGTGAAGCATGATTGCATTTCTTAAAAAATTAAGCCACCACCATGCTCAAAAGATTTAAGTGAAGCACATAGAACAATTGCCTAGCTCAAAAAATTAAGTGAAGCACATAGAGCAATTCTAACAAATCATAGTATCATTATGGCTCTCTCAAATAGGTGTGTTCATAAAGGATGATTGTGACAAACTAAAAATCAAAACAAGCAAAGACTCATATAATACAAGACGCTCCAAGCAAAACTCATGATATGTGACGAATAAAAATATAGCTCCAAGTAAAATTACCGATGGTCGTTAGAAGAAAGAGGGGATGCCTTCCGGGGCATCCCCAAGCTTAGTTGCTTGGTATTCCATGAGTATTTCCTTAGGGTGCCTTGGGAATCCCCAAGCTTAGGATCTTGCCACTCCTAATTCCTTAATCCATCGTGATCTCACCCAAAACTTGAAAACTTGAATCACTCGAAACTTAACAAAAACCTTCGTGAGATCCGTTAGTATAATAAAGCAAATCACCACTCTAGGTACTATTGCAGACCCATTCATATTTTATTATTGTATTTTACCTACTTTATTATAACTTTACCATGGCTTATACCCCCCGATACAATCCATAGATTCATCAAAATAAGCACAAAATGCAATGAAAACAAAATCTGTCAAAAACAGAATAGTCTGAAGTAATCTGAACTTTGACCATACTTTCCTAACTCCAAAAGTTCTGAAAAATTAGGATGACGTACGCAATTTGTATATCGATCATGTGTAAAAAATTCAAATTATTTGTCACTCCAGTGATTTTTAAAATTCTGCTATTGGACGTAAAAGTTTCTGTTAATGCATAGAATCAAAGCAACTATCACCCAAACCATCCTAAAGGCTTTACTTGGCACAAGCTCTAATTAATACATAAAACACAATCATAACAGAAGCATAAATATATATATATTTATAAAAAAATTAAAGGACAATTTTTCGGTTGCCTCCCAACAAGTGCTATTGTTTTATGCCCCTGGCTAGGCATAATGCAAAGGTTCAAGTGTTATCATCTTAGGTTTTTGCTCCGTAGGTTGCCCTCGCGGTTGACTCATATGATGGCTTCATTCTAGTTTTACCGAAGTGTTCCATACCCTTCTTTCATGGAAACTGAAATTTAATATTCCCTTCTTTCATGTCAATAACGGCACCTATAGTTCGTAAAAACGGTCTACCAAGTATGATAGGGCAAGACGGATTGCAATCAATATCTAGTACAATAGAATCAATGGCCACATAATTCCTATTGGCAAGAATAAGAACATCATTAATTCTACCCAAAGGCTTTTTAGTAGTAGAATCCGCCAAGTGCAAATTAAGAGAACATTCGTCCATATTGGTAAAACCTAGCAAATCACATAGAGATTTCGGAATTGTGGAAACACTAGCACCCAAATCACATAAAGCCTTGCACATATAATTTTTAATCTTTACTTTAATGGTGGGTTCGCATTCATCATATAATTTTCTAGTAATTGAAATTTCTAATTCTAACTTTTCTTCTAAAGCTTTCATCATCGCTTCTACGATATGTTTAGTAAAAGCTTTATTTTGTTCAAAAGCATTGGGTGAATTTAACATGGATTGTAACACAGAAATACATTCAATCAAAGAAAAACTATCATAATTAAAATCTTTGTAATCCAAAAGAGTGGACACATCACTAGTTAAAGTTTTTACCTCTCCGAACCCACTTTTATCAATTTTTTCAACAAGATTTTCACCCTTCGAATTATGGGGATGCCTTCTAGCTAAAGTTGAATCTTCTTAAGTCCCCTTATCATCAAGTTTAATATTACTAAACAAGGAATCAATAGAATAAACACCAATCATTTTAACGTCTTCATCATTACTACAAAAGCAATAGGGCGAAAACGCTTTTTCTAAATATTCTCTTTTAGCTCTTATCATAGCGGTTCTCTTCTTGGTCTCATCCACAGAGACATATAAAGCTTTAATTGATTCATTGATATCAACTTTGGGTGGAAAATTTTTAATCTTGAGATTTAACACATCATGCGTAATTCTATCAATGCTCCTGGACATGCCATCAATCTTACTTACTTTTTCTCCTATGGTAGTGTTGAAAACTTTTTGAGCACTAATAAATTCTTTAATATTATTCTCAAGATCAGAGGGTATCCTATTATTCTTATAATAATAGACATAGGAATTGCCATAATTATTAGAGGAACTTCCAGGGAACAACCTAGGATTAAAATTACCCCTATAAGCACTATTATTGAAGTTATTTCGCGAGATAAAATTCACATCTACGAGATCATTATTCTTCTCAATCAAAGTAGACAAAGTGAAATGATCGATATGGTTGACTAGAGGGGGGTGAATAGGAAACTACCAATTTTTAGCTTTTCTTAACAAATTAGGTTTAGCAACAAATAGGTTATCTAGATGTGCAACTAGGTGAACAACCTATATGATGCAAACAACAACAAGATGTGCAAGCAAATGATACAACACAATAATAGCTTGCACAAAGTAAAGGGAAGAGATAACCACAAGTGGAGCCAGTGGAGACGAGGATGTGTTACCGAAGTTCCTTCCCTTTGGGGAAAGTACGTCTCCGTTGGAGCGGTGTGGAGGCACAATGCTCCCCAAGAAGCCACTGGGGCCACCGTATTCACCTCACGCCCTCACACAATGCGAGATGCCGTGATTCCTCTAGTGGTGCCCTTGAAGGCGGTGACCGAATGATACGTCTCCAACGTATCTATAATTTTTTATTGTTCCATGCTATTATATTATTCATCTAGGATGTTTTATTTGCATTTATATGCTATTTTGTATGATTTTTTGGACTAACCTATCAACCTAGAGCCCAGTGCCAGTTTCTGTTTTTTCCTTGTTTTTTAGTTTGACAGAAAAGGAATACCAAACGGAGTCCAATTGACGTGCCAATTTTTGATGATTTTTATGGACCAAAATAAGCCCCCGGAGTAAAAGAGTTGGGCCAGAAGAGTGCTTGACTAGATGAACCGGAAGCACAATCGCAGTAGTTCTCCCTTTACTACCCTAGCCGATAGAGCGGAACGTAAGGTAGCAAGCACAGGAGCCGGGCAACCCAACTATTGACCCAAGACATGATTCAGAGCTGATGCATATAAGGCCAAACTCGTGATGACGAAGTGCGCTATAAAGCTGCTCGGACTTGTCAGCAATTCATTTGTTCCCATACCGAGCCCCTGGCAAGTTATGCCGCGGTGTATGTGTGAAACAACCACAAGAGCCAAATTCAGTTCTTTTTAGAAAAAAGCGAATGCTGGATGCAGATTATTTTTACCGGTACCTCAGTGATATGCCAATCGTTATTTTATAGATAAAAAAGCCGTGACCCCGGCTATTTGACAAGCCTGGGGTCAAAGGCGGAGGGAAAAGGCACATTACAGGCTCAAAATAAAGAGTGCGGTCTACAAAAAGTTATTTTGGACCTCCTGTCGCACGTCTACGCTGCCTGTCCTCGGTGAGGGGACTCCTTGACGGGAATAGCCCTTGGGTGAGTGTACGAGTCCGAACTCCGATAGAGTCCATGAGATGATAAGCCCTTGCGTCACCTGTGGTAAATGAAAGAGAAAGAGCAATTAGAAATAAACAAAGGTTATGGCAATGCTTGCAGGCTCGTCCGTATTGTGTTTCCGCCGATGCCCAGGGTATCTTAAGTGCATAGTTATGTATGCGCGGTACAGATTTCACAGATATATGAGGTGGGCGGCGGAAGCCGAACTGCTATTTCCGCTCCGGAATTGGTCGATCCTGTTGAATAGAGACCGGTGGCTTAATGGCCGACAAGGTATGTGGTTTAATAAGACCACTTTTAACTGAAGTTGCCGCAGTATGATCTTCAGTCCAGAGGGAGTGCTTCTCCTGCTCCCTTGTAGAGTTGTGTATCGTGTATACCATGTTCACTGTTTTTACTTCGGGGGGAAATTGCTTCTGACCCCTTGTATTTGGTTGGTGAGTCTCTTCGTCGTCGCTATAACCGGGCGGCCTCCTCCCCTTGTGTTCGACGTTGAGCTTGCCGGCGTGCTTGAAGACCCAACAGCTTCTGTTGGTATGATTAGCTGATTTGTCGGGGTGGCCGTGAATCTGGCAGGGTCGATCCAATATCCTATCTAAATTGGATGGTCTGTCTCTGTTCGCCTTGAATGGCTTTTTCCGTTGACTGGGTTTGGGACCGCTGAATTCGGTGTTGACCGCTGTGTCGCGCGTTCTTTCATTATCATTGCGACATTTGTGCTCGCTGCGTCATGGTTTGCCATTGCCGTCTCGGATTTCGGATGTGCCCGGGTCGCTGGCGCTGTTGCTTCTACGAGCGAGCCAGTTGTCTTCTCTCGCGCAAAAGCGGGTCATTAGAGCAGTAAGGGCTGTCATGGGTTTTGGTTTTTCTTGACCGAGGTGGCGGGTGAGCCATTCATCTCGGACGATGTGTTTGAAGGCCACAAGGGCTTCCACGTCCGGACAGTCAACGATTTGGTTCTTTTTAACTAAGAACCTAGTCTAGAGCTTCCTCGCTGACTCTCCGGGCTGCTGGACAATGTGACCTAAGTCATCGGCATCCGGTGGTCGGACATATGTTCCTTGGAAGTTGTCGCGGAAGGCGTCTTCCATGTCTTCCCAGCTGCCAATAGAGTTTTCCGGCAGACTGTTTAACCAGTACCGAGCTGGTCCTTTGTGTTTTAGTGGTAGGTATTTGATGGCATGAAGGTCATCTCCGCGGCCCATGTGGATATGGAGGAGGAAGTCCTCGATCCATACCGCGGGATCCGTTGTTCCGTCGTATGATTGGATATTCATGGGCTTAAACCCGTCTGGGAATTCATGCTCCATTACTTCGTTTGTGAAGCTAAGAGGGTGTGCGGTGCCTCTATATTGGGCCACACTGCGACGTACCTGCGATGGAGTCCGTTTGCGGTTTTCGGCCCGGGCGTGGCTAGGTTTGTCACGTACGAATAGGTAGCCATCGTCGCGTGTCGAGGCACGTCCCAACGATCCGTAGATCGATCTTGTATGTCCTCCTCTACAGTCCAGGTCCTGCCGAAGGTCATATGTATAACCCCGAGCTGTTTTATTCCTGCCTTTCTGGCGAGGTGGGGCGGTCTGGTGTTCGGCTTGAGTTGCCGCTTTATCCCGACCACGTGGTGGTCAGTCGGCCGCGTTGCACGATGATGGTACGGGCTCCAGCGCCTCGTCATCAAACTGAGGTAGCAATTTGCGCTTCGGGTAATTTTTGGCTGGGCCACTAAGGCCGTATTCCTCGGCGGCCAGGACTTCGGTCCATCTATCATTGAGCAGATCTTGGTCAGCTTGAAGCTGCAGCTGCTTCTTTTTCAGGCTCCTTGAAGTGGCTATTAGCCGGCATTTAAAGCGCTCCTGCTCGAGAGGTTCCTCAGGCATGATGAAATCCTCGTTGCCGAGGCTCTCCTCTTCCTCGGAGAGCGGAAGATAATTACTGTCCTCCGAGTCTTCGTGTATGGCCTGTTCATCAGGGCTAACTTGCCTGTCTTCCCGTTCATCCTGTTCGGAGATTGCCCCAACAGGGTCTTCATTGTCTTCGGCATCGTCTGGAGTATTGTTTTCTCCGGTGTCGGTGTTGTTATCTTTTGCACGACGTGACTTATGATACATCTCCAATGTATCTATAATTTTTGATTGCTCCATGCTATTATATATTCTGTTTTGGATGTTTAATGGGATTTATTATACACTTTTATATTATTTTTGGGACTAACCTATTAACCCAAGGCCCAGTGCAAATTGGTGTTTTTTTGCCCATTTCAGTGTTTCGCAGAAAAGGAATATCAAACGGTGTCCAAACGGAATGAAACCTTCGAGAGCGTGATTTTTGGAACAAACGTGATCCAGAGGACTTGGAGTGGATGTCAAGCAATCAACAAGGAGGCCACGAGGCAGGGGGCGCGCCTACCCCCCTGGGCGTGCCCTCCACCCTCGTGGCTCCACCGACCTACTTCTTCCTCCTATATATACCTACGTACCCCGAAACCATCCAGGAGCACCATGAAAACCTACTTCCACCGTCGCAACCTTCTGTACCCGTGAGATCCCATCTTGGGGCCTTTTCCGGCGCTCCGCCGGAGGGGGAATCGATCACGGAGGGCTTCTACATCAACACCATAGCCTCTCCGATGATGTGTGAGTAGTTTACCATAGACCTTCGGATCCATAGTTATTAGCTAGATGGCTTCTTCTCTCCTTCGGATCTCAATACAAAGTTCTCCTCGATCTTCTTGGAGTTCTATTCGATGTAACTCTTTTTGCAGTGTGTTTGTCGAGATCCAATGAATTGTGGGTTTATGATCAAGATTATCTATGAAGAATATTTGAATCTTCTCTGAATTCTTTTATGTATGATTGGTTATCTTTGCATGTCTCTTCCAATTATCAGTTTGGTTTGGCCTACTAGATTGATCTTTCTTGCAATGGGAGAAGTTCTTAGCTTTGGGTTCAATCATGCGGTGCTCGATCCCAGTGACAGTAGGGGAAACGACACGTATTGTATTGTTGCCATCGAGGATGAAAAGATGGGGTTTATATCATATTGCTTGAGTTTATCCCTCTACATCATGTCATCTTGCCTAATGCGTTACTCCGTTCTTATGAACTTAATACTCTAGATGCATGCTGGATAGCAGTCGATGTGTGGAGTAATAGTAGTAGATGCAGGCAGGAGTCGGTCTACTTGTCACGGACGTGATGCCTATATACATGATCATGCCTAGATATTCTCATAATTATGCACTTTTCTATCAATTGCTCGACAGTAATTTGTTCACCCACCGTAATACTTATGCTATCTTGAGAGAAGCCACTAGTGAAACCTATGGCCCCCGGGTCTATCTTCCATCATATTAATTTCCCGCAACTAGCTATTTCTATCTCCGTTTATTTTGCAATCTTTACTTTCAACCTTTATCATAAAAATACCAAAAATATCTTATCGTCTCTATCAGATCTCACTTTTGCAAGTGTCCGTGAAGGGGTTGACAACCCCTTTATCGCATTGGTTGCAAGGTTCTTATTTGTTTGTGTAGGTATGAGGGACTTGCGTATGGCCTCCTACTGGATTGATACCTTGGTTCTTAAAACTGAGGGAAATACTTACGCTACTTTGTTGCATCACCCTTTCCTCTTCAAGGGAAAAACCAACGCATGCTCAAGAGGTAGCAACTTAGAGCGGCGTTGCTGACACCGGTATCTGGGCTGTATCTTAGGAGGTTTGTCCTCAACTGGATCCTCTTTATCATCATTGTTAGTTTCTCTTGGTGTATCCACCATGTATACATCGTAGGAAGAAGTGGCCGTCCAGCGTCCGGTAAACGGCGGGTTTTCGCCCTGCTCCTCATCAGCATCGTCGTCCATACCGTCGATGTCTTCGGAGCCGTAATCAAGCATGTAGGTTAAGTCCTCGACAGTGGCTATGTAGTGGGTGGCGGGTGGGAAACGAAATTCCACGTCATCAGCCCCCAGTTCAAACCGGACATAGTTTTTAATGAGTTTAGCACATCGCCGAAAGGCGAGTGTCGGAAGACGTCTGCGGCGCCGAATTCGAAGACCGATAACTGATCAAGCTCGCCGTCCGCGAACGCGCATGGTTCGGAGCTTATAACCGGAGACGAGTCCGGAGTTCCGGTGACACAGATATCACATGAGGTTAAGTCTGTGTGCGGCTGCAACGCAGCAGAATCCGCGGCCTCCGTGGTGTGGTTGAGCTTCCCGTCCTCGGATGGCGCAATCTGCCCAGGATCTAGGGCCAGAGTAGTTACAGGTGCAATTTCCAGAGTATGGACCGGTGACAGATTTAGGTCATGTTCACCATAGGGACAGGGAGCGGCTGCCGTGGTCTCAAAGTCGTCGAAGATCAAGTCTCCACGGATGTCGGTGACGTAGTTCAAGCTCCCAAATCTGACCTGACGGCCAGGGGCATAGCTATTGATCTGCTCCAGATGGCCAAGCGAGTTGGCTCGCAGTGCGAAGCCGCCGAACACGAAGATCTGTCCGGGGAGGAAGGTTTCCCTTTGGACAGCATCGTTGTTAACGATTGAAGGAGTCATCGAACCTTTTGGGGACGGCACAGTGGAACTCTCAATGAAAGCACCAATGTCGGTGTCAAAACCGGCGGATCTCGGGTAGGGGGTCCCGAACTGTGCGTCTAAGGTCGATGGTAACAGGAGACGGGGACACAATGTTTACCCAGGTTCGGGCCCTCTCTATGGAGGTAATACCCTACTTCCTGCTTGATTGATCTTGATGAATATGAGTATTACAAGAGTTGATCTACCACGAGATCGTAATGGCTAAACCCTAGAAGTCTAGCCTGTTTGACTATGGTTATGAGTCTCCCTGTCCGGACTAAGCCCTCCGGTTTATATAGACACCAGAGGGGACGAGGGTTGTACAAGGTCGGTTACAGAGAAAGGATTCTTCATATGCGGTCGTGAAGCTTGCCTTCCACGCCAAAGAGAGTCCCATCCGGACAGGGGTAGAGTCTTCGGTCTTCGTATCTTCACAGCCCATCAATCTGGCCCATGGCTAACAGGCCGGACGCCCGAGGACCCCTTAGTCTAGGACTCCCTCACCTCCTATTCACGATGATTATTGTGATGACACGTATGCTATAAATAATAAAGATAACCATGAAACTTGTCATCATGATTTTAATTTTCAATTGGATTATGCTTCACATGATAGTTATTTTGTTAAGTTTGCTCTCGCTACTGTTAATGAGAATAAATTTGCTTATGTGGAGTGTAGTAAAATTTCTATGCTTGTAGATCATGAAAAGAATGCTTTATGTGATGGTTATATTGTTGAATTCATTCATGATGCTACTGAAAATTATTACGAGGGAGGAACATATGCTTGTAGGAATTGCAATAATATCAAGTTTCCTCTCTATGTGCTTAAAGTTTTGAAGTTATGCTTGTTTTGCCTTCCTATGCTAGTTGATTATTGTTCCCATAAGTTGTTTGCTCATAAAATCCCTATGCATAGGAAGTGGGTTAGAATTAAATGTGCTAGTCATATTATTCATGATGCTCTCTTTATGTTTCAATTCTTATCTTTTATGTGAGCATCATTGAAATCATCATGCCTAGCTAGGGGCGTTAAACGTTAGCGCTTGTTGGGAGGCAACCCAATTTTATTTTTGTTCTTTACTTTTTGCTCCTGTTTAGTAATAAACAATCTTGCACTCGTTGGATCGCATCAATGCCGATTCAGCAGTCTTGATGTTGGAGAACAAATGTCGTTTCACGCCCTTAAAGCAGAAATTAGGGCGACTCAAACGCCACTGCAATGACATGGGGACACTCATGATGGCTTTGGTTAAATATGCTGACTCTGATGGTACCAAGGACCCCGAGTCTGATGATGAAAAGCCAGGAAAGGGAAAGAAGAGCAGCAGCACCAGAGGGTAGCAGCATAACCCCGCGAGCCATGGAAACAACGGTAAGCGCAAAGCTGACAATAGTTTGGACTTTGTGGCTAACACCAATACACAAAATAATGGTCTGCGCCGTAAGGGTAAGCCGCTCCCATGGGCTAGAGGATCAGGATTCAATCTTGAGCAGCTACTAAATCAGCGTTGCCCAAGGCCTGGTACACGAGAAAGGCCGTCTGGCCACCTCTGGAAGGATTCTTCATTATGAAGGAGTACAAAAATTCCAATCTTTTTCAAGACAATCATGGGTCGGGTGGTGGCTCAGGATCCGGCTCTTATGGACCGGGTTACGGCGGTGGCGGCTCTAACTCTGGGTTCCAAGGCAATCAAGGCAATCAGGGTAGTTACCATCAACAGTCAGGCCAGGGGAATCAACAGCAGCAATCTGGGTAAGAGAGTAACCCAAAGCAGTTGAACAGCGGGCAATACCACGTCTTCACTACAAGTTTATGCAAGCGGGATCAGAAGCTCTATAAAAGGGCGGTGAACGCTATTGAGCTGGTAGTTCCCCGTTACTTGTGCTGGTCTGAGCAGCCCATTGTGTGGAGTCGGGAAGATCACCCGCCCCGGGTTGATAATCCGGGTCACTTGGCTTTGGTGGTCGCACCTCAGGTCGGAAGGTATAAGTTCACCAAGGTACTCATGGACGGAGGGAGCAGCATCAATATCCTTTATTATGAAACTTTCCATCGCATGGGGTTGACAGATAAAAATTTTAAGCCGTCAAACACTGTTTTCCATGGCGTGGTGCCTGGTAAGTCGGCCTACCAGTTGGTAAGATAGCTCTGGAAGTTGCTTCTGGAGATGATCATGACTCTAGATCGGAGACATTGACCTTTGAAGTGGTCAAGATCCACAGCCCATATCACGCTCTGTTTGGACGGCCGGCTTACGCTAAGTTCATGGCGCGGCCTTGTTATGTGTATCTATAGCTCAAGATGCCGGGTTACAAGGGAACCATCATGGTGCATGGAAGCCGGAAGATAACCTTGGAGTGTGAGGAAGGTGACGCTGCTTATGCGGAGTCTGTTTGTGCAACCGAGGAGTTGAAGTTTTATAAGGATAATGTTGACCCGGCGGACATGACATCTTTGAAGAAGCCAACTACAGAGCATGATCCTTCACTCAAGTTTAAATCGGCAGATTACACTAAAATGGTTGATTTTGTTCCTGGTGACTCATCAAAGCAGTTCAGTATCAGTGCCAATCTGGATCCAAAATAGGAAAGCGCGCTCATCGAGTTCATCCGTGAGAATTGGGACATCTTTGCATGGAAGCCTTCAGACATGCCAGGTGTACCGAGGGAACTCGTTGAGCACACTCTTAATATTGATCCGAAATTTAAGCCGGTCAAGCAGTTTCTTCACCGATTTAATGAGGAGAGGCGGAATGCCATTGGAGAGGAAGTGGCCCGGCTCTTGGCGGCCGGGTTTATCGTTGAAGTTTTCCATCCTGAGTGGTTGGCTAACCCGGTGCTGGTACTCAAGAAGAATGGCACTTGGCGGATGTGTGTGGATTACACGAACTTGAACAAGGCTTGTCCGGCTGATCCGTTTGCTCTTCCTCGTATTGATCAAATCATTGATGCTACGGCAGGTTGTGAGCGTTTGAGTTTCTTGGATGCTTATTCTTGTTATCATCAGATCAAGATGGCAGTTAAGGACCAGGAGAAGACAGCTTCCATTACTCCGTTTGGAGCCTTCTACTATGTGCCTATGCCTTTTGGGCTCAAGAGTGCCCAGGCGACTTATCAGCGGTGTGTGGAAAATTGCCTTCACAATCAGATTGGGCACAATGTTCATGCTTATGTAGATGACATTGTGGTGAAGTCAAGATAGAAGGAGACCCTGATTGATGATTTGTAGGAGACGTTTGACAATCTTCGGGTCTACAAGATGATGCTTAATCCGGCTAAATGTGTCTTTGGTGTGCCAGCAGGCAAGCTCTTGGGTTTCCTGGTTTCTAACAGAGGCATTGAAGCTAACCCGGAGAAAATCAAAGCCATTACTTCATTGGCTAAGTCGGCGTGTGTTAATGATGTTCAGCGTCTGGCGGGTCGTATTGCGGCTCTGAGCCGGTTCATAAGCCGGCTGGGTGAGAAGGCTATACCCCTCTATCAGATGATGAAGAAGACAAATCATTTTCTTTGGAGCGATGCTGCTAACCAAGCGTTTGAGGATCTGAAGAAACAATTGGCTGATCCGCCTGTGCTTGCTGCCCCTGTTGATAAAGAGCCCCTGTTGTTATATGTGGCTGCTAATAGCCAGGCCGTCAGTGTAGCCATCGTGGTGGAAAGGAAGGAGGCAGACAAGGAATATCCGGTTCAACGACCGGTTTATTATATCAGTGAGGTGCTTATTGAGTCCAAACAGAGATACCCGCATTGGAAGAAGCTCGTGTATGGGGTGTTCATGGCAAGCCGGAAGCTTAAGCAATATTTTCAGGGTCATCCAAAACAGGGAAGCAACTGGCCGGGTTGCTAAATGGGCCATTGAGCTTGGACCTCACGGTTTAAAGTATGTGCCTCTTACGGCTATCAAATCCCAAGCGCTTGTGGATTTCATCAATGATTGGACAGAGTTGCAGGCACCGGAGGAAAATCCGGATAACACATATTGGACTATTCACTTTGATGGATCTAGACAGCTGGAGGGCTCGGGGGCTGGAGTTGTCTTGACTTCCCCACGAGGTGATAATTTTCTTGTGTCCTCCGGTTAATGTGCCCTTGTAGTAACAATGCAGCTGAGTATGAGGCCCTGCTCCATGGTCTTCGAATGGCTAAAGAGATGAATTTAAGCCAGGTGAGATGCTTTGGCGATTCAGATTTGGTGGCCCAACAGGTTTCTGCTACTTGGGATTCTATGGACCCGCTTATGGCGGCTTATCGTCGAGAGGTCGATGCCATTGCAGGTCACTTCAAGGGTTACCAAGTTGAACATATTGATCAAAGGAAGAATGAGGCGGCTGACAACTTAAGTCGGCTAGGCTCTCAGCGTAAGCCGGTGCAGCCTAATACGTTCCTGGATGTTCTACTCAACCCTTCGGTCAAGTTGCCTACGGAGGAGGACCTTGCTGTTCCTGACCCGGAAGCACAATTGGAGGGATTAGATATAAGATCAGACGGTTCAACTTCAGGGACATGCATGAAAACATAAAAACAAGTGAGATTATCTTTGTAATGCAGAAGTGATTCTAATCCAATACTGCCTCCCTGTAAACCCATTTGTGCTATCTCTGCAATTCTTCTGAGAGATGCCATGCATGCTGTAACCTTGTGTGTGCATTAATATAATGTGGACTACTACTCAAAATATGAGGGCTCCATAAGTGATGATACTTCGCAGATGGCAACTTCAACATATAATATAGAAGAACAAGTCGAGCTGACCTGACAGATTCAAAATATACTAAGGGAGAACAACTCGACCTGACCAATCGACCGCAAATGTCTCTGCTACTCTTCCCAACAAGGAAAATACTTATTAAAGAAGAGAAGAGGATCATCTTAAAGAAGAGCAGAAGAGCAAGCAGATTGAAGTTATTACAAGTCTTTCTATACAATTTCGGTTCCCCACCCATGATGAACCAAAGCGCACAGAGAAATAGTATTCCTTCCGGTCTCTCCATATGTGGATCACATGCATTTTGAAACTAAAGTAGGAACATTTAGCTGACCAATTAAACATCTCTCAGTTTTACAAATATTAGCATAATATCATATTTGAATTTGTACAACTAATCATGTTTAGCTCGATGGGTGGAGATGTGCTATTACGACATGAACCACATAGGCTGATCGTGGTCATCATAAAATGGGGAAACCGTAAGCATGATCAGTGTAGGGTTGACCGTGGCAGTGGGATGGCAGGTCTGAAGCTGCAAACCGCGCAAAGGGTAGTTAGCAACCAATCTTTGCTTTGAAATAACAACAAAGATTTGGTATGGACAAGAAAGTAGAGTCAACAAATGACAAAGAAATGCAATTATGCTATCTCTCTATATGTCGCGACATGCATTTGGAAACTCAAGTGGGACCTTTAGCTAACCAATTAAATGTGTCTGTTAACTAATATCAATATCATATCACCATCATATTTGAACAACTAAGCCCTTTGTTGTTTAGCTTGATGGGTTGAATCATGCTAGTACGACAGAAAGCACCTACGCAGATCATAGTAGAGTAGATAAATGGGGAAAACCCTAAGCATCAAGAGTAAAATCAGGAAAGTGGAACTAGCTGGACCAGTGGGTGGCGCACATGCTTTTCGAAACGAATATAGGAACATTAGGTGACCAATTAAACGTTCTCTATTTTAGTAATATGAGCATCATATCAGATTCGTATTTCAACACCTAAGCTTTGGAATTATGAGTGGCATGTTGTTTTGCTTGATGGGTTGAGGTCTTGAAGAGCAGTGCTAGCACGACACGAAGCACCTAGGATGATGGTAGTGAATATAAAGGGGGAAAACCATAAGCTTTACGAGTATAGTGACCATGCCATGGCGGATCTGAAGGTGCAAATGGACAAAGCTACTTCGCAACCTATGTTTGCTTTCAACTACCACTACGATTTGGTAAGGACAAGAAAAGTATAGTAAACAATTTACGATCTATTTTCTGTGTGAGATCAATTACTTAAGCACATATGGAAGAGTACCACCTCTCTTGCGACGCCGTGTAGGCCCCTGCTGGCACGTTGAGGGTGCTGCGGGTGCGATGGTTGTCGGCGGCGGGGAAGAAGACTTTAGCCGGAAGACGGCCTGGCCGGGGGATAAACCCTGTTGCCGTGGACGAGGCGGTCGTAGGAGTGGCAACAGCATAGTGGACGACGGCGCCGATGAAGCCAGAGGACGCGATGAAAGGATCATGGTCCGGCGCCGTGGATGAGTGTAGCGACCCGACCTCAGACGGTCAAGTCTCTGTGCTTAAGTGCCATCCCTGGATAGGTATGCTGACACACACAGTACTCGAGGATTTATAACAGAGGTAAATCACATGTATAAAGTAACGTAAATACTATTACCTCAATCCAAAATAGCGGAAGTAACAACAAGGTTGTGGATTCCCATCAACACCAACGACAAAGTTGAGTGTAGAAATCGTAACGCTAACGTATCACTTACTCGTCGTAAGAATCCTGCAACATGAGATGTTGCAGCCACAAAGGGCCAGTACATTGAATGTATTGGCAAATTCACACCATAGAGAAATGATGAACAATGGCTATCACTACATGCATATATGGCTGGTGGAAAAGCTCTATGGTTATAATGTTTTTGTGAAAAGCCAATTTTTCCCTACTGCAAAGGAATATATTATTTACTACAAAGTTGGTTGACAACAATTATTGAGAAGGTTCCTCCAACTCAAATCCCAAATTAACATTAATAACCCAACAAATTATTTAAGTAACGTGATGAGATCAATATGATAATCCAAGAACCAGATACTCAAGATGACCATAACCGGGGACACGGCTAATCATGATTAGTTTGTACACTCTGCAGAGGTTTGCACACTTTTCCCCACAAGACTCGATCACCTCCGTTGGATTTCTCGCACTACATGGTCTTTGAGAAACGGATGACCAAGACACAATCTTTCAGAAGCATTTACTCTCTACTCCGGGCAGACCGGTACACCTACAATCCCCCTACATCTGCTAGTCCACCTCTTCAAGAGCTCACGCAACTTACTCAACTATGCCAGAGCCCATAATGGCTTGTGGCTGCACACGGAAGTTTCTAGCATGAATAATCTTATGATCCCTTTGAGCCTGGGTGGCATTCCATAGGGTGATCACACGGGTCCTCCGGGATCCCCTTGGGCAAGCACTGGGTTCTCCAGGTGCCCGGGCAAACCACTGGGTGCTCCAGGGTGCCCCAACCAATCCAACCAGATGTGTATTAAAGTAGCCACCTTAAGTTAACCATTAAATAATAATCTCACATCTGTCATGGATACACTCAATCCCAATCCACGTCTACGAGCATAGCATAGCAGTATAAGCATAACGTAGTAACTCCCAGGGGTTGAATGCAAGTCAATAGGTTCCTACCTCATCAACTACTTCCCAATACCCACATGTTATCAATCCTACTCATGCAATGTTTTGAGGATGGAAACTAATGCATAAAAACTGGGTAATAATGGGGTATGATCAAAGTGTTAACTTGCCTATACTGTTGATTAATATGATTCGCACTTAAAAATCTTGATAGTTCTACTCGTCACACTCCGGTCAATCTATCATAAGCAAACAATAGTAACCACACATAAGCAATCACTCAAAAGATCAGAAAGATCGAACAAAACAATTCAGAAAGCTTCAAAACCAAGCAAATACCTCTTGCAACATAAACCAATTTCTAACTGTACCAAAATTATATGAATTTGGCCTTATCAGAAAGTTTAGGTCAAGAGCTTCGAAAAGCAAAAAGAATCAACTAAAACGGAGTTATAAAACTCAAGTTATGATCAAACGAAGTTCGAATACAACTCTGTTTGAATTCAAATTTTAATACTTTCAAAAACATGTTTAAGTTGTTTTACTGGATAAAGGAGTTTATATGAAGAAGTGGGCGTTGGTTTCGTTGAATTTGGATAAACGCGTAAAAAGATGTGGTTGTTTGAAACAGAAGGACTAATCTGTAAAAGAAATACTACAAATAGGTCCCTGGGCTGAAAGTAAAAAGAAAAAGAAAAACCTATAGAACGAACGTTCACTACGGGAAGCTAAAGAACGAAAACCGTTCGCTCCTGAACCTAAAACAGCAAACGTTCACTAATTAAATTAACCTAGAAAATAAACCGATCTAATAAGTAAAAACCAACCTAATAATTAAAACCGGCCGGGTTAACGGTTTTGCACCGGTTCAAGGAAATAAACCGGCGGCGGCAGTTTTGGATCGGCGGAGCAGCGGCTCCGGCGAGGGCGGCGTGCTCCGGCGCGGCGGGTAGCGGCGAGCGGCGGCTACGGCGGCGCGGGCGGCGGGGTGGTGCGGCAGCAGCGACGGGGAGCGGCAGCTTGCGGCGGCGGCAATGGCAGCTAGCGGGGTGGCGGCGGCAACCGACGGCGGCGGCGGCGGATCGGGCGTGGGGTGGCGGCGCGAGGGGAGGAGCAGAGGCGGCGACGGCGGGGAGCGGGCTATATAAAGGGGAGGCCCGGGAGGCTTGCGGGAGGGGCAAGGCGAGGCGGTGTAGCAGTCCGCGGAGGCTACGACGTCCATGGCGGCGCGGCGGCGTGTGGCGGACGGAGTCCCGCCCGGGAGGTCGGGGGCGCGCGGCGTCGGGCTGGGCCGGCCCAGTTCGGGGGAAAGTTTTTTTTTAAATAAACATTTTTCCAGCAAAACAAAAATAAAACCAAAATAAATAAATTTTTTACATAGATATATAATATATCAAAACTTTCAGAAAAAGATTTTCTACAACATGAACACTTTTGTTGCACCAAATAAAATCTACAAAAATTCGAATAAAGCAAAGAGTGCTACTGTTGCAATAAAACCTCATAAAAATCATTTTAAAAATACCAAAATGATTTCAAATTTATTTATCTCCAATTTTCTGATGTAGGGAATCATGTTACCCTATTTGCCATATATTTTTATTTTGGCGAAAAATAATTTGAATAAAACTCAAATATCTCCAAATTGAAAATAATTTCAAAAGGACTATAAATTTTGATCCTTTTAAACTTCCAACTTATATTTCATATGTTTTGAAGAAGTCATTTTATCTTCTTTCATGAAAATCATTGAGTTGCTTAAAGTTTCTGAATTTGAAATATTTTCAAATGAAATTCAAATATTTTCAACACCCCTTTTCATTTAAATAAATGGAAGAAGTCATTTCATCTTCTCTCCAGGGTTTTGTGATGAAAAGAATTTGAATTCATGGAGATCATAAAAGCAAAAATGAAAGTTTGGGAAAGTCCTTTTATTCCCTCTCATTTAACTTTGAAAAGGTTTCGAATTTCACTCAATTTCACACAATCAATCAAATCTACCTATTTTATCATAACATTCCAAAATTTAGAATTTTGGGATGTTACAAACCTACCACCCTTAAAATGAATCTCGTCCTCGAGATTCGGAGAGGCTAGAAAGAAATAGGTTAGGTTCGGGGTCTTCTCAAAATCCATCTATCGTCTCCGGAGGTCTGGGGTGCTACCACCCTTAGAAGCTTGGTTACTGTTCCATCAAAACTCATATACTCCACCCTTATTGTTGACAGTGTCGGTCTTCCCAGATCTCGGGAAATTCCATCTCTGGGCTCTTCCGATAGTGGCATAACCTTTACCGCAATTCTTTTGTCCCTTCATCTTGGTAAGGTTATTCCGAGACTAGTCTTCTAAGCTGACGGGTCTGGCGCCAATACTAAACAACTATTGATATCTTATGGTGGTCAACAATTTATGGTTTCTCCTGTAGAAAATGGGTCTGGGCTGAACCTCACCGTATATCCTACGATTGGCAACAACTGCCTTGTACAAGGGAAAATACCTATACCATTCTAAGGTTTAAACAAGGTTTTGATCGTCGTCTCTCTACTATAGGTAAGTCACTCAGATTTACCATCCCACATAACAAGGCGAATAATAAGAGTAAGTCGGTATGGTGATCAATCCATCACGCGCCCAAATCATTACCTTGTATATGGTTTAGTGAATCTCGCATTCTAACACTCGGTCATCCTCACAAGCATTGCAGAATTTCTCTTGTCAACAAACCAATGTTCGGATAAATCCATGGATTCTGCAAGCCAAACAAAAATCTATCGTTCCTTCACAACTCTCAGGTTTTGCGTTACTCCTATAAGATCGCCTGTCGATAAAAGTCGTAACTTCTTCCAGGGTTTTTCCTTCATCAAGAGTGTGCTTGCTTCTTGGCAGGTCCTGGGGCCTGTGGGTTATGGCCCATCTCATCACTTGTAAACCTTGAACTCATCATCGGGGAAACTAATCCTTAATCCAACGTCCAACTTCCTAGTATTCTTAAATCCATCCAATTGTACTGTCTTCCTTCCTTCTATTGGCACCAAACTAGGACATGATTACTCAGACTCATCATGGAATTTCCATTGATCCATATTTCCAACATCATACCTCCTTTATATCCAATAGTAATTCATCTCTTCATCCTCGTGGGATATCCCACATACCGAGATAAAAACTTATACTTATGAAGTCCATACTCCACTTTGTGGAACATCATTATCCTTTCCAGGGTCAAGCGTCCTTACAGGGGAATATTGGCCATCTCCGCCTGGCACTTCTTCAACTGGGAAACATGAAACACATCATGAACTCCTGACAGTCCTTCGGGTGACTCCAACATGTTGGCCACTTCTCCCATATGCTCCAAAACTCGGTATGGTCCTACAAATCTCGGGCCTAAACTTTCCCCTAACTCCAAATCGTTTAACTTCTCGCAGAGGCGGCACACAAAATATGCTATGTCTCCAATTTCTTATATTACTACCTTGCATTTTGAGTCTGCCTAACTCTTTTGCCTGGACTGAGCTACCTTCAGTCTATTTCGAATCAACTTAACCTTCTCTTCTGACTTTTTGATCAAATCTGGTCCAAACAACTGACGGTCTCCAACTTCATCCCACATTAATTGTGTTCTACACCTTTGTCCATACAGGGCTTCAAACGGTGCCATCTTCAAACTGGCCTGGTAACTGTTGTTGTATGAGAACTCCGCGTAAGGCAGATTATCATCCCCACTAGATCCATAATCTAGAGCACAAGCTCTCAACATGTCCTCCAGAATCTGACTGACTCTCTCGGTCTATCCATCTATCTGCGGATGAAAGGCTGTACTGAACTCTAGCCCAGTACCCAAAGTTTGGTGCAGCAGATTCCAAAACTTTGAGGCAAACTGTGTTCCTCTATCTGATACGATGGTCCTCGGAACTCCATGCAGACATACGATCCTGGTCAAATATATCTTGGCCAACTTCGCACTTGTATAGGTGGTTTTCACTGGGATAAAGTGAGCCACTTTGGTCAAGCGAATCAACTACTACCCGATAGAATCATATCCCGTTCGGGTTCTGGGAAATCCGGCAATGAAATCCATGCCAAGCTTATCCCACTTCCATTCGGGTATCGGCATAGGCTGTAGTAATCCGGCTGGCTTCTGATGCTCTGCCTTTACTCTCTGGCATACATCACCTACGACTACATACTCTGCAATATCCTTCTTCATACCTGTCCACCAGAAACGCTCCGTCAAATCCAAATACATCTTGGTGTTTCCAGGGCGAATCGAGTATGGTGAGTCATGAGCCTCCTGAAGTATTAACTTCCTGATCTTTGCATTATTGGGCACGTATACACGGTCCTCGAACCATAAGGTGTCGTGCTCATCCTTACGAAAACCTTTGGCCTTTCCTTTGCTCATCCTCTCTTTTACCTCAGCAATCTCTTTGTCATCCTTCTGAGCTTCACAGATCTTTCCCAACAATGTAGACTGAACTTCCATTGTTGCATAAAACCTTTGGGAACAATCTCCAACCGAAGTTCCCTGAGATCCTCGGCTAACTCCTTTGGCAATCCTCCGCTTATGAGGGTATTTGTCCTTGTTTTATTTATGGTTGTGTCCTATTTCTCCACAAAGCTTGTATGCACAAGGTTTCTTCATAGCCTTTCCATAAGGCCACAACTTCTGGGACACAAGACGAGATCTTTGCAGAGTCAGCTTAAATTCTTCCCAAGTGGTTACTCTTTGCCATCTATTGATGGTTTGGTACATCCTCCACCAAGTAGCAGCAATTCTTACAAAGCACTGAAGAGCATGCTGGGTCATATCCTTTCTGGCTATAGTGTTATTCTTCATATGACCTTCCATGTTCTGAATCCATCGGTCAGTCTCCAATTGAATCATCGGTCCAGAAAAATATGGGTTCATCCCCACTCATCCTCTATTGGGTCCATGGGTTTTGGGGTGGGATAAGAGAGAGAGAGGGATTACACAATACAAACAAAAGCTTTGAAAAGGCAGGTTTTATTTGTGGCTGTCGGGAAAAACATCAAACAAATGACAGCTCACAAACGTCGCATCTAACGTAGGTATAAAACAGGGGTTTGGTCTTCTAAGGGTCAATAAATCTTCAGAGTCGCCAAACTCTTCAAGTCTTGTTCATGTCTCCGATGGCTTCTTCCGATCATGCTTGTCCTTATAAAATTCTTTTGCTAGATCATCTCTGTTGATGCGAAATCTCTCGTGACGTCTGTAACACCCCGGATGTAACTTTCCATATTTGTAACTCCAACTCTTGCCATTTTCGGATATGTCTTATGATATTCCCTTCGTGGTCGGGTTTTGTTTGTCGTTTTGCATTTTGTTCATGTCATGCATCTTATATCATGTCATCATGTGCATTGCATTTGCATACGTGTTCGTCTCATGCATCCGAGCATTTTCCCCGTTGTCCGTTTTGCAATCCGGCACTCCCACCTTCTCCGGCGTACCCCTCTTGTTTCTTTTCGTGAGCGGGTGTTGAACGTTCTCGGAATGGACCAAGGCTTGTCAAGTGGCCTTGGTATACCATCGGTAGACCACCGGTCAAGTTTCGTTCCATTTGGAGGTCGTTTGGTACTCCAACGGTTAACCGGGCAACCGCAAAGTCCTTTTGTGTGTTGCAGCAAAAACCCTCCTAACAGACCAAAACCCCTCTAAGTCATCTCCATGCTCTAGGTCGTTCGATCACGATCGTGTGGGTGAAAATCGCACTCCATTTGGAGTCTCCTAGCTCCCTCTACCTATAAATATGTGCCTCCCCCGTCCAAATCTCAGATGAAACCCTAGAAACTCCTTCCGTCGGCGACCGAACGTGACGCATCCGCGCCGCCGCCCGCAGCGAACCAGCCGCTGCCACGTGGCGCCCGCGCCGCCCGTGCCCCGCCGGGCCCGTACGCCGCCCCCGAGCCCGCGCGCGGCTCCCCCGCGCCCGACGCCTCCTCCCCGCCGCCCGAGTCCTCCCCGCGGCCTCCCGCCGCCTCGCCTCCTCTGGCCGCTCGCGCCGGCGCCGTGCCGTTGGGCCCCCGCCGCCGCATCGCCGAGCTCGCCCGAGGCCGCCGCCGCGCCTCCTCCGCCCGCGGTCGCCGACCCCACCGCCGTCGTCCTCCGCTGCCGCCGGCCGCCTCCTTCCTCTCCCTCGCCGTCGCCCCTCTTCTCCACGCCGGCCGTCGCGCCCATCCCCGAGCTCGAGCACCGGCCCAATCCAGATCCACGAAGGGTTGACTTTCTCCTCTCCCCGAATTTCTCCAAGTCCTAATATTTTTATAATATATGCCTATGTTCAGTGCATCATAACTCTCTGCATATAGCTCCGTTTCGCGCGTGTAATATATCGAAATGTTCGCCTCGAGATGCTCTTCATTTTGTTCCATTGCACCATGTTAATTTGAGTCCATATTGATGCTCAAATCTCTGGTGCAAGAGTGCTAGTTACTGTTATCTGCTGTTACTTATCAGAACTTGAGGATTTGTTATTTTTGTTGCATTTATTCTGTGCATCTTATGGGCATGAGCTCCACATGTGTTTTATTGTATGCCATGCCATCTTTACAAAGGTGTATGCCATGTATTTTTGTGATCTCTCTGGTGACTAGCACAAGCATGCAAACTAGGCTCCGTAATGTTTCTGATCCATGTGGCTACAGAGAGATCCATGCTTATTTTGGAAATGTTCAGTAAAGATGTTTTGTAGATATTGTTGTAATTGATCCATTCATGCCCTTGTTTGCAATTATGGAATGCTATAGCATGACTCAATCTTGCTCTACTTTTGCTATAAAATATTTCTGGCAGATTCTTAACATGATATTCGATTTTGCCAAGCTTGTTGTAGTTGTTTCATACATGCTATATATTTGATCTTGACATGGATAGCTTCATAAACTTGCCATCTTGCTGTAGGTATGATTGTTTTTTCATGCATTTCTTTGTGGTGAGTGCATCAAGCTCACCAAGATGCCTTCATAATGTCTGTTTCTGCCATGCTCTGTTTTCTGCTGTCTGAAACCTGTTAACGAAACTTGCTATGTTTACATGGTTGCCATCATATCTTCTGGCCTTTTTTGGCTTATGGTCAGTAAGGAACTTTTGTCATATGCATTTAGTAGATTACTTCCATGCCTTGTTTTACTATGTTAAGTTTCTGTAGCATGTTCATTTCGTGCTCTGAACATTGCTACCTGATGCTGTTTCAGGCATGTCCAGTAATTTCACTAAGTCTGTGAACCTGTTATCTTTTGCACTTTTCCCATGCTTGTTTGAGCCTGTTATGTTGTGATCTAGCAGTAGCTCAGTATTCATATTTTGTCAAGCATCTCCTGTAGATTACTGCCATATGCTTTGTTGCTATGTTGGAGTGCTTTAGCATTGTTACTTGTTGCATTCTAAGTGCTATCATGCTGTTAATCGCAGAATCGTGTCATTCTTGTTCTGCTTGCCATTTGCAAACCGTGCATCCGTTTCCGGTGATCTTTATATCGATTTCGACCAAAATCATATCATCTTTCCAGTGGCATGCTTGGTTTGCCAAGTTACTGCCTTGTTCATCATTTCCCTTCCGGAGCACGCATATGCATCGCATATCATATCTTGCATATCATTCATGTCTTGCATCATGTTGCTTGTGCATTTCCCGTGTTGGATTGTGGTTCCATTGCTTGTGTTCTTGTCTTGGGTAGAGCCGGGAGACGAGTTCGTGAACGAGGAACCTGTTGAGTACGCTTACGAGGATCAAGCTTTCGACAACTCTGAGAACCTTGGAGGCAAGATGACCATACCCTCGAAGTCACTTCTATCTTTGCTTTGCTAGTTGTTCGTTCTATTGCCATGCTGCGCTACCTACCACTTGCTATATCATGCCTCACATATTGCCATGTCAAGCCTCTAACCATCCTTTCCTACCAAACCGTTGTTTGGCTAAGTTACCGCTTTTGCTCAGCCCTTCTTATAGCGTTGCTAGTTGCAGGTGAAGATGAAGTTGGTTCCATGTTGGAACATGAAGATGTTGGGATATCACATTATCTCTTATTAAATTAATGCATCTATATATTTGGTAAAGGGTGGAAGGCTCGGCCTTATGCCTGGTGTTTTGTTCCACTCTTGCTGCCCTAGTTTCCGTCATACCGGGATTATGTTCCTTGAGTTTGCATTCCTTGCGCGGTTGGGTGATTTATGGGACCCCCTTGACAGTTCGCCTTGAATAAAACTCCTCCAGCAAGGCCCAACCTTGGTTTTACCATTTGCCACCTAAGCCTTTCCCCCGGGTTTTCGCGAGCCCGAGGGTCATCTTTATTTTAACCCCCCGGGCCAGTGCTCCTTCGAGTGTTGGTCCGAACTGAGTAGACTGCGGGGCCCCCTCGTGGCAACTCGAGGTCTGGTTTTACTCGTACGATGTCTCATCCGGTGTTGCCCTGAGAACGAGCTATGTGCAGCTCCTATCGGGATTTGTCGGCACATCGGGCGGCTTTGCTGGTCTTGTTTTACCATTGTCGAAATGTCTTGTAAACCGGGATTCCGAGACTGATCGGGTCTTTCCGGGAGAAGGTTTATCCTTCGTTGACCGTGAGAGCTTATGATGGGCTAAGTTGGGACACCCCTGCAGGGTATTATCTTTCGAAAGCCGTGCCCGCGGTTATGAGGCAGATGAGAATTTGTTAATGTCCGGTTATAGAGAACTTGTCACTTGACTTAATTAAAATACATCAACCGCGTGTGTAGCCGTGATGGTCTCTTCTCGGCGGAGTCCGGGAAGTGAACACGGTTTGAGTTATGAATGACGTAAGTAGGAGTTCAGGATCACTTCTTGGTCATTACTAGATGACGACCGTTCCGTTGCTTCTCTTCTCGCTCTCACTTGCGTATGTTAGCCACCATATATGCTTAGTGCTTGCTGCAGCTCCACCTCATTACACCATCCTTTCCTATTAGCTTAAATAGTCTTGATCTCGCGGGTGTGAGATTGCTGAGTCCTCGTGACTCACAGATTCTAGCAAAACAGTTGCAGGTGCCGACGATGCCAGTGTAGATGATGCAATCGACCTCAAGTGGGAGTTCGACGAGGAACGTGGTCGTTACTATGTTTCTTTTCCTGATGATCAGTAGTGGAGCCTAGTTGGGACGATCGGGGATCTAGCATTTGGGGTTATCTTATTTTCATTTGGATCTTGACCGTAGTCGGTCTATGTGTGTATTTTGGATGATGTATGTATTGTATTTATGTATTGTGTGAAGTGGCGATTGTAAGCCAACTCTCGTTATCCCATTCTTGTTCATTACATGGGATTGTGTGAAGATGATTCTTGCGACAAAACCACAATGCGGTTATGCCTCTAAGTCATGCCTCGACACGTGGGAGATATAGCCACATCGTGGGTGTTACAACGTCCTTTAATATTTCTGGAGCTGCATTCCAAACTTCTGGGTTTCATCAACCTCGACATGGACCATGGTCCTACCGTCCTTCAGTTCATGACGAATCTTTGATGTCTCAAGGTTTTGCTCCTCTAGCTTGGCTACTTTCAGCTTCTGGGTCCTGAGTTCTGCACAAAACGCTTCCTTAACAAATACTGCTTCTTGTAGGTCCATCTTAACTTCTTGATGTAACACCCCAGATCCTGGTGATACACCGGCTAAAGTTAAAACTTCATCTTGCTGATAGGTGCTCCATCAGCCTTCTACCATCCAATCCTTCCATGCATATGCATGCTTAACTCAGCATGGTGACAATAGCATAAGCGGGCGATAACATCACGGATAGACGTGTTTCTGTCCTTGTCATTACCATGAGCTATCATTCCATAGTTGATATCTCCTGCCTTAGGGTTTTCTTGACAAAACTTTGAGTTCTAATGCTACATGTTCCAGTCTTTCTCCAACACACCTTGATCTCGGGTATTGACAGCTTCCTTAGTCTGCCAAGTTCCATAAGGGGTGCCTTCCTAGGTCATACTAAATCTGGAAATTCTTCAGAGCCTTCAAATTCTCCTAGTTTTCGGGGTCTTCAACCGTTGTTGTTTCCATCATTATAATGCACGGTAAAATCCTCTTCATTCCGAACTAGCCTTGGTTGTCCGATATCTTCTATTTCTTGGAGTGGACTCATCAGTCGAATCTTCGAGGGGTCAAAAGGGAAAAGGGGTATGGTCTCACTAAAAGGGAATATTTGAATAAGCTCGGAATAGAAGAGAGGTAAAAGATCCTTTTGAAAAGAAAGTTGTAGAGAAAAATCTTTCCTATGGGCTTGCCAGTTTCTAGGGGTCATGTCCTACAGTCAACATGTGCTCTGATACCATCTTGTAGCGACCCGACCTCAGACGGTCAAGTCTGTGTGCTTAAGTGTCATCCCTGGACCGGTATGCTGACACACACAGTACTCGAGGATTTATAACAGAGGTAAATCACATGTATAAAGTAAGGTAAATACTATTACCTCAATCCAAAATAGCGGAAGTAACAACAAGGTTGTGGATTCCCATCAACACCAACGACAAAGTTAAGTGTAGAAATTGTAACCCTAACTTATAACTTACTCGTCTTAAGAATCCTGCAACATGAGACGTTGCAGCCACAAAGGGTCAGTACATTGAATGTACTGGCAAATTCACACCATAGGGAAATGATGAACAATGGCTATCACTACATGCATATATGGCTGGTGGAAAAGCTCTATGGTTATAATGTTTTTGCGAAAAGCCAATTTTTCCCTACTGCAAAGGAATATATTATTTACTACAAAGTTGGTTGAAAAAAAATTATTGAGAAGGTTCCTCCAACTCAAATCCCAAATTAACATTAATAACTCAACAAATTATTTAAGTAACGTGATGAGATCAATATGATAATCCAAGAACCAGATACTCAAGATGTCCATAACCGGGGACACGGCTAATCATGATTAGTTTGTACACTCTGCAGAGGTTTGCGCACTTTTCCCCACAAGACTCGATCGCCTCCATTGGATTTCTCGCACTACATGGTGTTTGAGAAACGGATGACCGAGACACAATCTTTCAGAAGCATTTACTCTCTACTCCGGGCAAACCGGTACACCTACAATCCCCCTACATCTGCTAGTCCACCTCTTCAAGAGCTCACGCAGCTTACTCAACTATGCCAGAGCCCATAATGGCTTGTGGCTGCACACGGAAGTTTCTAGCATGAATAGTCTTATGATCCCTTTGAGCCTGGGTGGCATTCCATAGGGTGATCACACGGGTCCTCCGGGATCCCCTTGGGCAAGCACTGGGTTCTCCAGGTGCCCGGGCAAACCAGTGGGTGCTCCAGGGTGCCCCAACCAATCCACCCAGATGTGTATTAAAGTAGCCACCTTAAGTTAACCATTAAATAATAATCTCACATCTGTCATGGATACACTCAATCCCAATCCATGTCTACGAGCATAACATAGCAGTATAAGCATAACGTAGTAACTCCCAGGGGTTGAATGCAAGTCAATAGGTTCCTACCTCATCAACTACTTCCCAATACCCACATGTTATCAATCCTACTCATGCAATGTTTTGAGGATGGAAACTGATGCATAAAAACTGGGTAATAATGGGGTATGATCAAAGTGTGAACTTGCCTGTACTGTTGATGAATATGATTCGCACTTAAACATCTTGATAGTTCTGCTCGTCACACTCCGGTCAATCTATCATAAGCAAACAATAGTAACCACACATAAGCAATCACTCAAAAGATCAGAAAGATCGAACAAAACAATTCAGAAAGCTTCAAAACCAAGCAAATACCTCTTGCAACATAAAACAATTTCTAACAGTACCAAAATTATATGAATTTGGCCTTATCAGAAAGTTTAGGTCAAGAGCTTCGAAAAGCAAAAAGAATCAACTAAAACGGAGTTATAAAACTCAAGTTATGATCAAACGAAGTTTGAATACAAATCTGTTTGAATTCGAATTTTAATACTTTCAAAAACATGTTTAAGTTGTTTTACTGGATAAAGGAGTTTATATGAAGAAGTGGGCGTTGGTTTCGTTGAATTTGGATAAACAGCAGACGTTCACTCCAGAACCTAAAACAACAGACGTTCACTAATTAAATTAACCTAGAAAATAAACCGATCTAATAAGTAAAAACCAACCTAATAATTAAAACCGGCCGGGTTAACGGTTTTGCACCGGTTCAAGGAAATAAACCGGCGGCGGCGGTTTTGGATCGGCGGCTCCCGCGAGGGCGGCGTGCTCCGGCGCGGCGGGCAACGGCGAGTGGCGGCTACGGCGGCGCGGGCGGCGGGGTGGTGCGGCAACAGCGACGGGGAGCGGCGGCTTGCGGCGGTGGCAACGGCAGCTAGAGGGGCGGCGGCGGTGGCAACCGACGGCAGCGGCGGCGGATCGGGCGTGGGGTGGCGGCGCGAGGGGAGGAGCAGAGGCGGCGACGGCAGGGAGCGGGCTATATAAAGGGAAGGGCCGGGAGGCTTGCGGGAGGGGCAAGGCGAGGCGGTGGAGGAGTCCGCGGCGGCTACGGCGTCCATGGCGGCGCGGCGGCGTGGGGCAGACGGAGTCCTCCCCGGGAGGTCTGGGCGTGCGGCGTCGGGCTGGGCCGTGGCCTGGCCGGTTGGCTGGGCCGGCCCAGTTAGGCGGAAAGGTTTTTTTTTAATAAACATTTTTCCAGCAAAACAAAAATAAAAGCAAAATAAATATTTTTTTACATAGGCATATAATATATCAAAAATTTTAGAAAAATATTTTCTACAACATGAACACTTTTGTTGCACCAAATAAAATCTACAAAAATTCGAATAAAGCAAAGAGTGCTACTGTTGCAATAAAACCTCATAAAAATCATTTTAAAAATACCAAAATGATTTCAAATTTATTTATCTCCAATTTTCTGATGTAGGGAATCATGTTACCCTATTTTCCATATATTTTTATTTTGGAGAAAAATAATTTGAATAAAACTCAAATATCTCCAAATTGAAAATAATTTCAAAAGGACTTTAAATTTTGATCCTTTTAAACTTCCAACTCATATTTCATATGTTTTGAAGAAGTCATTTTATCTACTCTCATGAAAATCATTGAGTTTCTTAAAGTTTCTAAATTTGAAATATTTTCAAATGAAATTGAAATATTTTCAACACCCCTTTTCATTTAAATAAATGGAAGAAGTCATGTCATCTTCTCTCCAGGGTTTTGTGATGAAAAGAATTTGAATTCATGGAGATCATAAAAGCAAAAATGAAAGTTTGGGAAAGTCCCTTTATTCCCTCTCATTTAACTTTCAAAAGGTTTCGAATTTCGCTCAGTTTCACACAATCAGTCAAACAATCAACCAAATCTATCTATTTATCATAACATTTCAAAATTTAGAATTTTGGGATGTTACAATGAGAGACGTCCATCTCTTGTAGTGGACGACGGGGTATCGGCTCCAGCAAGGTGGAGGATGGGGTGGCGGACGGAGGAGGCTGGCCGCAGTGGGGAGGTTGTTGTGGCGCCGACGGTGTATGAATGGGCAAATGGAGGGGGAGGGGGGATCTCAAACTTTAGGACGCGCTTGTATGAAATGTAGGAAAGTTATGAACTTATCCCCCGTTTAAAATTTCGGACATCATGTCGGTTGGGGATAGGACGGTAATCTCGCATCTCCCAAATATTTGTCGGTAGCGATTTTGGGCGAGGAGAGGTTGTGTTGCCGCCCACGGTTGGCGCCCACGGTGTATGAACGGGGCTGACAGGTAGGGCAGTTGTGTCACCTCTGAGGGAAGTTACACATCTGCCCCTATTTAAAATATTTGCCTACATCGATTTCGGGCGAGGAGAGTTTTTTTTGCCGCCCACCGTGTATGAATGGGGAAATGGAGGGAGAGACACATGTCTTTCGGACGAGCTTGAATCAAATGTGTTTTGCCGCCCATGTTTGGCACTGACCGTGTCGGAATGGGCACAGAGGCGGTTGTGTCACGTCTGGTTGAAGTTACTAGTCTACCCCTATCGACAGTAGTGTAAATCCGGTCGATAAGGATGTGAAAGTGTAAGGGGTAGACAGTAATTTCCATCTCGCAAGCACTTGCTTCAGGCAGCCCATAAATGATAGTGTGTGTTTAGCCGCTTCGTTGAAAACTTGGGAGAATTAGCATTCACGTTTGCCCTGGGCCCTGGCAACTAAATTCAAATCCAATTTGTATTCGATTACGAATATCCATCGATAATTCTATGTTTTGTTATTTATTTCTTCAAAACTACAACAAAGATTTATTCCACCTTTATATAAGATTATGATTTAGAAATGCCGTGATCTTCGAATTCAGTAGGTTGGATACACTTTGAGTCAAACAGTTATTTCATACATACAATATGCTCACACGAAAAACAGTTCACCTTATGTCAATCATACAAGTACTGAGGATTACCTCGCCTAAAAAATTCGGATCATTACAACACATGGACAACATAGGGGGTCTTACAACATAATCCATTCAGAGACATGACACAACATGCAAGTACAATAATCTATTGACAATTTCAACTGGTATCTAAAGAAGAACTGGGATTACCCTGGGCTTCAGATAGCAGAAACAGCAGGACCTCCTCCGTCTTCAAATGCAGCATTCTTACTTCCTCCAATTCTTGGGTTGCTTGCATAATGTGTGCAGCTAATTGCATAATTTCCAGCCTCAAGATCAAGATTACCTCATTCATGGCAGCCACACCATCCCTTCCTGCCTCTAGTAGAGCCTCAAGAACTATAATATCTATGCTCAGACTGCTCTCCGGCGGTGTTGCCTCTGAACTGCTACCATCTGGTAACATGGATGGCGAACTGCTTCCACAAATAGATTCTGGGGTTGTGCATTGTGTCCTAGTGTGAACGGCATCCTGAAAGGTTTCCGCTGGACATAAGTAAGAGATAGTTATTGCATGATTAAGGCAGTAAGCTTACATGGTAAACTACATACGAATTATTGTCGAGCATGGCAAGCTATATTTAAATGGTTCAAAGCAGCATTAGCCGAAAAGAAATTAAAATGGTAAGATCAAACTTGAAAGGGAGTGTACCACCGCTATATTTAAGTTGCCAAGGCATCTAAGCAGTTCAAATAATCTGAGAAAGCACTTAACAGTGTGGCCTCATATAAACTACGAAGAAAGTTTTCTGATCAAGTTCAGAGGAAAAGTTAAGGAATCAAATGAACTAGTCATGCATTTCTTTACGATAGTACAGCAGGCACAGCTGACATATTGGCCAACTCAGGTATAGCCTAACAAGTAACAAACTAGCATTCGAATCAGGCAATACAGCAAAGCAGACAACTGAACTATTTGTAATTCTGTAGGATTACAGGTTGAGGGCACAAGCCAAGAAAGCAGCCCACACACATTACATTTCACATGTACTAAAACGCACTGGCTTACCATATGTTGCCGTGAAGCCTCGCTGTTGTTGCAATGTTCTTTGAAGATATCGTCAGCATCCCGTGGTTGCAAATCTAGTTGTTGTAGTTTATTCTGCCCCTCTCTATTTAGGTAAAATTAATTTTAATCGCATGCACTGGTTCAAATTGATCATCAATGGTTCATCTAAACTAATGAAAGAAGGGTGTGTGCTTACACGACAATATATCTACTTCACTATATTTTTATGCTTGTTCGAGGTGCCAGCCCCAAAAGAACAAATATTTTGCTTGATGGGGTTGGCAGCTCCATAATTAATCCTTACTTATGAAGCCTGTTATCCCAAACAAGTTGGAGTAGGCTAGATATGAAACCCTTTCACGAGGACTTCCCAGGAGGTCACCTATACTAGTACTACTCTCGCCCAAATGGGTTTCATACCCAAAAGACTAGCTAGTTTTTAATTAGTCATGCAACTTTGGAAGATCAAGAACACACAAAAAATTAATGAACAGAGGCTTGGAGCAGTGATGTAAAAGCTAGCATCAGAAAATGTAGGGTAAAACGAACAAAAGCAGCGGAACCACATGCTAGTTTGCTTATGTGTAATTAAGCATAGAGAACATGAAGTAGTCTGATGGAACCAACAGGTGGCATCAGAACAACACCATTATCATAAATATAGCATGCAAGAAGTAAAATAGTAGGCAGTGATATCTAGGAAGTATAGTAATACTTAGGACAAAACTAAAGCATATTAACTATATGTGCACTGGTATGTAATTTAGCACATGTAACATGTTCACTACCAGAAGTATGGCCCTACAGGTGCAAGTAGAATAACGCATCTCATGAAAAATTGAATGATGCCCTGAAGAAATTCAATGGTGCGGTGCTTATGCTAAGAAAGTGAACGTCGGCGCCGGCCGTTGGATAATAGTACCTGATTCTCGGCGGCGTATGGGTATCGTTGTCATACTTGATAGCTAAGGATCATCAATGGTGCTCGTGTTGCGGTTGAGTTTGGGAAGGCTGTCGCCGTCGCTGAAGCGGCTCCGGTGCTTCAGTTGCGGCGCCTGTCGACATACAAGAAAGCTCATCTGTGGTAAGTGAACAGTTGCACGATAAAGAAGATAAAAATCGAAGGAGTACAAATCGAAATAACCTGATGAGGCTGCGGTGTCAGTAAAGCAGGGCCGGTGGAGTTGAATATGGCGTCCGTGGAGCGGGTCTGGTGTAGTGGATGAAGGCTTTGGCGGGCGCGGTGTATAGTGCTTTTGGTGAGGCGGATCTGTTGCGGCGGACGAGGGCTTGTATGAAGGGCCAACGATGGGGCGGACGAGGGAGTCAATGAAGGGCCTACACTGTGGTGGACAAGGGCGCTGGTTAAGCAGATCCGGTCCGGTGGACCATGATAGCGGTCAAGGAGATCTGGAGCGGTGGACAAGCCAGTCGGTGAAGCGGCTCCGGTGAAGTGGTGAGTTGGCAGTTGGGGGTTCCAAGGTGCGGAAGGTAGATCCGGCGGGGTGTGAGGTCCACTGCTGTGGCGGAGGACTAGATTCGGCGGCTTGCCGTGGTTGGGGGTCGGGGAGGGGAAGGGGAGGGGCTCTGGGCAAGAATGTTGGGGGCAGAGTTTGGAAAAAAATGGAGTTACCAAAGCAGCCCTTTCCGTTCATGTGGCAGGGGTAAAATAGTAATATCGCAGGGCTAAACTTTCAGGCGCGAGATATTTTGATGTGAGCGGGAAGTTTGAAAGCTTTTGGCACCTGAAATTATAAGTGTTCTGCTCTTGTACGACCGACTATGATATCATGGCCGAGAATTTATTTGTTTTGCACCCAAAAAAAGTGCAAGTTTTGAAAATCAATGTCTCCAACTCTAAACTTAGATTGTCCATTCAATTCAAATATGGATCATTGAGCTAGTATAAGTAAATACCATCATATGGTCCAATTCAATTGAAATTCCAAATGTGTTTATCCTAAATATGATGACAAAAGCAAAAATGCGTATGTGTATGAATAAAGTGGATGATTATAAAGTTTGAACATGCCCGTATGTGTATATCTCTAGGTTTGATATATGAATTTGAAATCACGAAATCCCGGCTTAAAAACTGTACCTCCGTTTAAATGAATTACAAAAGCTAATGATGGAGTCGAATTCCAAAATTCAAATCTTAGGTTTGTAATTCTAGTACATCAAGGTATATCACGCATGTTCAAAAGTATAGTTATCTCATAGTCCAAAGTGTGAAACAAATTCATCAACCATGAGTGCACACACTATTGACCATATATATCTCAATTACGCTAAAGTCCCTCAAATATAGACACCTAACTCATTATCTGAAGCCAACCCCCCCCCCCACTCTGATGCCCCCCCCCCCGCCCACACCCGCCACACACACACGCCGTTCTCTCCCCCATACACGAACACACGAGCACATTAACACCCCCCTCTCTTCGAAAGTCCGGACCCCAATATAGGTCTCTTATCACTTTGTCTCTCGGGCATGCACACATCTCTTCCCCCGCTCTCCAGGTCTCCCGACATCTCTCTTTCCCAAGCACATGCACTATCTGGAGTGTATATTTCTCATACACACAAAATTTCGCCGCCAGCGTCTATCTCCCAAGTTATGTGGTTCTCGCACACTCACCTCAGACACCACCCCCACTGCAAACAAGCACACTTTGTCTCCTTGTGCACCACTCTCCTCTTTCCATCTCTCCCACATGCGGACCCGCCCCAGCTCCTTCCATGTATACATATATGCCGTGACTCTTTCCATAGCTCCCTAATGTATCATCGTTCTCAATCTCGCACGTTGATCTCTACACCATCTATTCTTGATCTCTCATGAAGTCCCTATCACACACACGATGACTCGCTTCCCTTGCGTCTCCGTACATAGGCCAATTTCGAACAACATCAACATTGTCTCCCTATCTATACGCCACTTATGAACACAAACAACCCCGCTCCCCCTCTTTTCCTCTCTCTCTCTCTCTCTCTCTCTCTCTCTCTCTCTCTCTCTCTCTCTCTCTCCGTCGCTAGCTCTCTCTCTCTCGCTCTCACACCCCTCTCCCACACACACTCGATGTCTCTTTCAAATAGTCTGCTCCCCGCCCGCACCCATGCTATCCCGCTACTACACATGCCTTTGTCTCTCTTTGACACACATGTCCCACCATTCCCCTTCCCTTATACTAGGTTTACATCATTAGTGGTCTCTCTACTCCAAATACACACACTCCCTCTGACACACAAACACGTACACAAACACACACAAACATGCACAAACACCCATCTAGCTATCTGGATCCTTCTTTTAAGGCACACACCTTGCATATTCTCTACAGCTCTAGATATGTATATACCCCCCTCTCTAGCTCAGATGCACACCAAAATTCTCCATCTCTCTAACACACACAACTCTCCCCATGCCCGCATGTGTATCTCACACACTCACTCTCTGATTATGTCTATGTGTCTCCACGTTACACAACACAAAGCCCCATGTACATGTCTCTCTCTATCCTCCACACACATAGACACAAAGAATCTATTATCATTGCCTCAGTCTCTAGAGATATCACACACGCACACTCTCTCTCTGTCTCTCGCAAACACGCTGTTAGGACTCCGATCCTAAGTCACACTGATCTAGCATGTAACACATCATATCACTTTGCGGCCTCACGCACGGTATTCCCACGGGTGCCACCTTACCTGGCCCGGGACCGTTTGCGCCTTTTGGCTCACGTATATGATAGTGTCGCTAGCATCCATATGACAGAGAACCCAGGCCGACATTACTAGTCGTGAACCCAAAGTGGCACTAACTTACAGGGACAGGCATACATGACCCAACAACGAACATGTCGGTCATCAGCGAGTGAATCCGGGCTGTAGCAGTTGGGCTAACAGGACTCCGGTAGACACCGCGTGACATTTCCCCGAAGGGACAGACACAGGAACGAAGAAGGACACATGCCGGCCAGCCTAAGTGTTCCGGAGCAGTAGTAACTGGGCTAGCAAGACTCCGGTAAACCAGGCTGTAGCAGACTACCATGGCTCAGTGGAAGCACCAGCCTACATTTCCCCATAAGAGAGGCTACCAAGGATAGACAACTAGGTTGTCGGATCCCACACATACCAACCATTTCAATCATACACACAATATGCTCGATATGTATAAATACAACATGGCATCACAACAAAACTCTACGACTCAAAGTATTTATTCATTAGGCTCCGAGGAACCAAGTATTACAAACATGGGTCTCATGACCCAACATACAGAGCATACAAACATCAAGCGGAAGCATAAACCTGTCTGAGTACAGACAACTACAAATGAAAAAGGCAGAGAAACCTGACTATCTACAAGACCCTCCCAAGGTACAAGATCATAGCTAAGGTAACAAGCTAAACGTCGAAGTCCACGCGGAACAACTAGTGAGACTGATGTCTCTCTGAAAAAACATAAATTAAGCATACGTGAGTACAAATGTACCCAGCAAGACTTACATCAGAACTAGCTACATATGCATTAGTATCAATAAAGGGATGGTGGGGTTTAACTGCAGCAAGCCAGCTTTGACTCGGTGGCTATCCTGAACTACGACTGCAAGAAACTCTTTTGAGGTGGCGCACACGAGTCCACATATTCACCAATCAATACACCACTATGGATCCGCTCCCTACGAGAACGCCATCCATAGCACTCATGCTTATCTTGCGCATTTTAGAGTATCCACTTTCACTTGTCTATGAACTGTATAGGCAACCCAAAAGTCCTTTACCGCGGACGCGGCTATTCGAATAGATCATTTATAACCCTGCAGGGGTGTACTTCTTCACACATGTTTCCACCACTTAGCGTCTGCACACGACATGTGCTCGGCAGACTTCAAGCGAAAGCCGACGTGGGAGTAGACCATGACCTGACTAACCACACAAGTCTCTAGTCCAGGTTTATCGCCTATTCAGGTTCCATCCGCAGGATGTCCGGCCGAGGTTTCCACATACGGCCCCGAACGATGTGTACAGGGTTTTGTGACACCAAATGGGCGCTCAGCATACCCGGCCACGTGCCTACCGCATCACAGCCCACCCCTCGGGTCAGCGCTGCGCACGGCCTCCAGCATACTACAAACACCAGAAACTACTTGCAACTCCTGGACAAAGGACAGGGGCGGTTAATAAGTCGAGCGGGGTCATATTTCAGGGCCCAACATGTGGTAGTAGCTGTTCATGGATCACAAAGAACTTAGTTCCTGAGGACGGTTTCAATGAGACAACCCACCATGTACTCCTACATGGCCTCTCACCGCTACCTTTACCAAATCGTGTTCACACACTTAGCTCTCAACAGTAGGACATGTTCACCACATTCCAATTCATCCCCGATGAATCAGACCTGACTCAACTCTAAGCAGTAGCAGGCATGACAAACAAGCATGAATGAGTAGGCACATCAGGGCTCAAACAACTCCTACTCATGCTAGTGGGTTTCATCTATTTGCTATGGAAATGACAGGTCATGCAGAGGAAAAGGGGATTCAACTACCGCAGCAAGTAACTGATGAATCGTTGTTGTCCTAATGCAGTAAAAGAGAGCAGGAGCGAGATAGTGGGATTGTATCGGAATGAACAAGAGGGTTTTGCTTGCCTGACAGAGTGGTCGAGGGGTACTGCCCTTCAACTGGATACTCATGAATATCCTCGGAAGCAGAACCTACCAGGGAGATTACACCGGTAACACAATCAATGCATGGCGATATGCAACAATATGATGCATGCACATGACATGGCAAAATGAGTGTGTTGGGCTAATGCAACTACAACCAGATGGGTTTGAGCCATTTTGAACCAAAGGTTCAACCCCAAACTCGTCTTAAGAACTTACATAGTGCTTTATCATGTTTTGATATAAATAGCAGGGTTAAGTTGCTTTAACATGCATGAAACCAGTATAGATGGATAGATTGGATTTTTTCTGATCATTTTTCATATATAAATCTTTGCATTTGGAGTCACAGATTAATTTTTATGATTTTTAGAAGTTAGCACTACTTTTTGGAATTTCCCGAATAAGAATAAAACCAGAAAAGGCATTACTGTGTCAGCATTGCATCAGCACTGCATCAGCAGGTCAACTGTGTGGTCCAGGTCAAACATGACCAGTGGGACCCACTAGTCAGTGTCACAATTAGTTAACTAACTAATTAAGGTTAGTTTAATTGCTAACCTAGGTTTGACCAGGGGCGGGCCCCACATGTCAGTGACCCAGGGGGGTCAAATCCCCGGTCAACTGGGTCAAATCACCGGCGTTTACCCGCCGGCGACGACCGAATGCGGCGGAGGGTGCGGGTTGCGCACTCCGGCGACCAAATGGACGGCGGAGACCACCTAAGAGCAGCTGGGAGCAAGCCGCGTCGAGGGGTGGTGGTGGTTGAGCTCAGGATCGCCGGAAACGACACCGGCGACGAGTTTGGCGCCTGCCGGAGTTCGGGCGAGCTCGAACTCGACGCTATGGTGATCGCAGGGGCGTGAGGCTAGCTCCTACAAGGCCTACGCGGTGCGGTGAGTGCGTTGGACACGGTGGTGAGGCCGTTGCGTGGCCGAAGCCACCTCGACGACGAGCTTAGGCGGCGGCCCGTGCGGTTGCTATGGTGCACGAGAGCGAGAATAGAGAGGGGGAGGATGGAACAGGGCTCACGGCAATCTCAGCGGAGCAGACGACGAGGTCGGGGGGCAGTCGGAGCTGAGTAGGGCGGCAAGGTGGATCTCCGGCGACGGGTGAAGACGAGGGTGGTGCAGCGACTCCAGGGCGAGCGAGCGCTCGGGGCTCGGTCTGCTCAACGGAGTGGACGACGGTGGAGCTCGGGATGCGGCGGGGCGACGAGGGAGAGGTGGTGGCTGCGAGTTCACAGCGGTGCGGGCGCGGCAGCGTCGGCCATGGTGGGGGAGGGCGAAGGAGAGGTGCAGAGGGCGAATGGGGGTGTCGGCGAGGTTGGGGCAGCGACCAAGGAGTCGTCCACGCGGCGAAGCGGCGTCCGGGGTGAGGGAGGGGAGCTGGGAGGTGCGTGGCAGGCTCGGGCACGCCGGTGCTCACCTCCCTGGCTGCCTGGCGGGAGGAAGCAGCTGACTGGCATGGGCCAGCACAGTGCTGGGCCGCCAGGTGGGCTGCCAGGTCAGTTTTGCCAGGTAAGCCTCTTTCCTTTTTATTTTTTGTTTTCTATTTCTTTCTGTAACTTTAGGGCTTTAATTAAAATACCACCACTATCTCAAAAATCATGAAACTGCTCAATGCCACTGTTTGGATTATTTCCAACAGTAAACATTTTAGATCATGAGTATTTGGACATTTAAAATTTTATATAGCATTTAAATGCCCAAATGCAAATAAAGTATTATTTAATTCAGTGACCCTAAGCTATCCTAGAAAAATGTGAACCAATTTTGGCAGTGGTTCCAGACCAAGACAAAAATGATGAACATTTTTGTAGGGCATTTCAGGTTCATTGAAAAACTATTTTAGTAACCCTAGTTGGATTAAGTGGTGCTGGGGTTTCTGTCATCCCCATTTCAAGTTTCTGAGAAATTTAAACATGGTGCACACATGAAGGGCTAGCCTAGTGCATACCAGAACTAGGGATGTGACACACGCTCAACAAGGGTTTCCCCGTGAATAACTTACCGTCTATTCATCAACAGTCGAGGCAGTACCGCGAACACGAGACGTGAAAAAGAATAAATCTACTGTGCGTAGACCACCTAGTATGACTACTAGGACTAGAGCAAGCCAAAAGCACGCCGCCGTCACCCCCTCCTTATCGGTGATGGGAAAACCTTTGTTTTACACAGTCGAGAAGTCATTGTGCTAAGGCCCCACATGCTGCGCCGTTGAATAGAATGTAGATCCTAGTTTACGGAAACAAGCTAGTATCGATAATACATTTGTATCTCCATACTTATATTTCTTCTCTGATAAAAAAACCGAGTTGGTGATGATGGTATGCGTGCCATCTTGCAATAGACCGTCCGATCTATATCTGACGGATGGAAATTAAACTAAAAGATACCCGCACCTCTCTCCACATTTGCAGACAAGGCCTTCCCTCGTTCATCCTTATCTCCAACAACCTCATTGTTGAGGAATTAAAAAAGGAAGCCTCTGGAACAAACTGGCCTGGTGGCCGCTGCTGGCGTCGTCCATCCCCTTGCCTCCACTCAGTCCGACCACCAATCACCACCACGCCCCACTACTCTTCACCTTATCTCCTCTTTCATGAGATATCATTAGTTTTTACACATGGGATTACTCCTACATGGGTCAATCACAACAAGTGTTTTTATGCATCTTGATGTTCCGTGCAATGCACGAACATCTTGCTAGTACTCCTACAAAAGACTAAGTTGGTGATGATGGTGTGTCTGCCATCCGTCATTTCTGACCATTAGATCTACATCTAACGACTGTGAGGTAAGTTGTTTCCTTTTCTCACCAACATCCCACTTATCTACCAATTTGCCGAAAAACCCAGAATTAGTATCTTAAAACCAACCACACCCCTCCCTCACCTCACCAAAACAGCCCAAGGAATATTTTCTGATTGAAACATAATATATCTCTAGTGATATCTACGCTCTTATAAAAAACTGAGTTGGTGATGATGGTGTGCCTGCCATCCTGCAATATAGACCGTCCAATCTATATCTGACGGATAGAAAGCAAACTATGACAATTTTGTGAAAAGATACCCGCACCCCTCTCCACATTTGTAGATAAGGACTTCCCTCGTTCATCTTCCTCTCCCACGAGATAAACAGCTCGTATAAATGCATCCTGATGTTCCATGCAATGCATGGGCCTCTTGCTAGTATGTATATCAAACTTAGAGTGTTTTGTATCAAGTTTGTGAATAAGTATTATTCTAATTATGAACCCTTGCAACGCACGTGAACATTGCTAGTATTTCCAACCATTCCAAAAAATGCTAGTATTTCCATAGTTTCGAGTTTTCCATCAAGATATTAGTCACCCATGGTTGATATTTACTTTCAATCACGTACACATAGGCACTATGTAACTAGCCTTGCTTATTGACTTCCAAAGCTTAACTTTCACTCCTACTTACAATATGTAGAGTATTTAACAAAAAACTACCACTTTCAACCAGCCCTAGGAAGAAACTATTGTACAAAAAATAGCAAAAACATACCCAAAATTTCTTAATCCGTGCCAAAAACTACTACCTAGTGCTGATTAGGCTCGTTTAAACCCGTTTATGACAGGGTTGGCCCACACTTCCATGCTGACGAGGCAGCTTAAACCAACACATTTTGTTTGACCGTTGACACGAGGGACCCACATCTGACCTTCTATCCTATTATATTCCCCCTCAAATCATTATTTTCCTGAACATTACTTCAAACTGTACTGATGCATGTTCGTCGGTGGCGCCGGTGATGAGCGAGTTGGCCACCGCTCCGCCGGACGGGTCGGACGCCATGTTGGCCTACGCATGGGTTGGCAGGCTGGCCCGAGCGTGACTCACGCACGAGCAAGCCGCCGCGCTGGCCTTCGCTCGAGCCAGATGGCTGGCCTTAGCGCGGCACGCATGAGCAAGCCGCCGCGCCGCCGTGCCAATCTAGCTAGAAAACCTTGCAGAGAAGCAGCTGGACGGAGCTATCTTGGCTAGCTAGTGGCCGCGAGCACCGGATGGAGCTGGCATCCGGGCTGCCGCAAGATTGGCTCCGCACCGCCGGCGATTTTGACCTCGCCTTCTGCCAGCGGCGGTAGCTACGTCCCATGGCCGAGGATGACTAGGTGGACGGGCCGGAGGTAGGAGGTCACTCGGGGATTTTTGTGCAGACTGACATGTAGGTCCCACAAGTCATAACGCCTAACTTGTCGGTCGAATAGAAGGCTTTGACTTAAGGGGCGACATGGGTTGAAACGTGCATATAACGGCACTTTGTAGAGTAGTCGTTTCTTGGTAGGGCTGGTTGGTAAGGGCATGTACAATGGTTGATAAGGTAGTCTTAACTTAAGTCTGCCACGTATGCAAGTGGTAGTAGTTTCTTGGCATTATTAGTGGTTTCTTTGCATTATTAGTGGTTTCTTGTAAGGAACAATGTACTACTAGCGACAAAAGGCGAATCTAGGTTGCGTTGTACTCCAACGAGTACTACTAGTGGTCGCGGGAACTTATACCTCGTTTTGTGGGTTCGATCCCGGCCGAACGCACGACGGCCTTTTTTTTAAATAGTAACTTCGCTGCGAGCCAATATTGTACACGGGTAATTTGAGTTTTGAAGTCGAACGGACGTGTCGCACCACAATCTGGGTGCACTGGATAGCCCAGCCACGTGAACGGGTTTTCCTTCCCATCATCTCGTGGCTCGCGTGCTCACCCTAGTCGCACCTCGCTTGCAGCTTCCTCATCAGCTAGTAGCATATTTAAACTAGCGCCTCCCAATTAAGCCCGAGGAGCCGGAAAGCCTGGCGCGGCATTGGGAATTGTGCAATATGGCTCTGTACGTAAAGTGCTAGTACTCTACTAGTACTCTCTAGCTTGTGGCGTTGCACGCATGGACTTAACTCCATTATCGGCTCTGTAAAAGAAATTCCTCTTGACGTGATTTTTTTTTGAAACGGAGGCAAAAGCTTTGCCTCATCTCATTCATAAAGAAGGAGCTACTAACAAAGTTCGACGAGATTCATTACACCTCCACAAATGGAAGCGAAAAGCCTAGTCTCGCTGTATCAAATAACTCAAATGTTCTGCCCCCGCAGTAACCGTCGCTGATAAGCAGGCTGCTAGTGTGTGCGTGAGAGGATCGGCTGAGTAGGCCAGCTACACGCTTGAATAGAACACCGAGAGTACTCACTACGCAACTGTAATTTCCCTGCATTGATGGTACAGCGATGCTTCTAGAGAATAGTACTACCCTCCACTTCCAACTGTAGCTCCTTGGCCCTGAGATTAAGAGTTCAAAACTGGTGCACTATACTAGAAGCACAGTACATCACACTACTAGTTGAGAAAGTAGTACTAGTACTGCTACAGTAGGAGTACGTAGAAAATAATAGCCTCACCCCTTCGCTAAGGAACGATCGAGGAGCTACAGTTGGAAGGGACGAGGCCATGCGGTTACTACGCTCTTATCTCCTCCTCGCCAGTTCCCCTCCCCCCGAAGAGAAGGCAGTTCGTCGCTACTCCCATGGATTCGCCAGGCGGTTCTCTTCCTCGTCGAGGCTGGGGGACCTTGGACGACGATCCTCTGGGAGAAATCGCACGCTGCTCCGACGTCCTCACTGCCGCAAGACTCGGTGCTTCCTGCACCAACTTTTTCAAGATGGTGCTTAAACAGGCTTGGGAGAAGGCCATGCTTGTTGGTCTTCCATGCGTCCTCGAGGAGAAGGTTCTTCTATGGGACAATCCTTCGAACAGTCCACCGCTCCCTGGCCATGGTTGCACGTTGACTCCGCTAGAGTTGCCGATGTTGAGAGGTAGTCAGATTTTGTCCGATGAGTAGGTCAGTCATGGAGTTTGATCATGTAGTACTTAGTTATTCCATTTCCATCCCGTAATTTCTCCGCTGCCCACCGTCTTATATATAGGTCTGGGTCGGTGCCAATGAAGATTGGCTTACATACCTCCGGCCGGATACCACCATCATTTTGCACAACATCCAGAGCAGTGCGGCCGTACCTGTAGACCCCTTCTCAACCATTGGGATCGGCCTTGCGGACTGGCTGGGCTTGAATACGTATGATGATGCCTACATGAGATTGAAGAAGATAGCAATTGCGGACCCGCCGACAAAGCGACGCGGCTACAACGATTACTATCTCATCGTGGTGTTCGACATAAGGATTGCCATCAATGCAAGAGGCAGTAATGGCAGAGGCTGGCGCATGTTGGCCGCGACAGATTTGTACCCCTACACGTTCAAAGACGTCGTGCGCCATCTAGGCCACATCTTCGCTTTGACAAGCCAGAGGACTTGTTTCATCTTGTTGCCATCCTACGGTAAGAGAGATTACAAACGGAATGCACAAACCATCATTTGCATCCCTAACGGTACTCCATTATTTTGCAGGGACCAGTCATCCCCCGATCAAAATAAGATCGCCGATCCTGGATGTGCATTTGCATCCGCGATTCGGTCTAACCTGGAACCTTGTAGCTGACTTTGGCATATTGGGATCAACTATCTTAGCAGTCGTTACCCATGGTACCACTGATGTGCAACATGGTCACACAATCTACCACGATCGGTCCGCCACCATCTACCCAGGTATTCCATTTAGTATTGTATTTTTAACCCTCTCGCCTTCTCATTCGTTGTTGTACTACTTACTAGTACTAGTAGGAGTACTTTTTAGCTTGGAGGACGCGTATAGCTAGCTAGGCCCTTGAAGACCTGAACCCACTTGTTGCCACCATTTTTGTTTTTCCATGTCTTACTATCTCATCCATGTAGCCAAGAGTGGCTATAGATAATAAGCCGGTTATTTTACTTCGTCTATACCGGAGTAGTACTATTTGTTGCACAGTATTACTGACCGCCATATTCGAGCACAACATTATTATGCATGGAACATGACTGTATACATCACCATGTGACCAGATCTAAGATGCCGCGTGTACCAGATGAACGGCGCCGAGTTCGGCCCCCGTGATGCTACGTGGGTGTCGAGGAACACTCTTGGAGAGTACTCGCTTTTCATTGGGGACAGCTACCCCATTGTGAAGCGGATGCCACCTTCCGTGCACGACACCGAAGGCCTGCCGTTCATGAAGCATGGTTGTGTCTTTAGTGCGCACCGCCGGATGAACGACATGCTGGGACACGCTATCCTGATTTATGCCGCTTCAGCCTGGATGAGTCTCCATCGTGTGGAACCGGACTAGAAAGCTGTGACAATGATTCCCGTCGCCCACCGCTATGGATCGTGCCATCCATGAAGAACACCTGGGACTGGAACCTAGAGGAGGACATGTAGCCCATCTATAACGTGTAAGTGGGGTATGGTAAATTGTGAACGGTAGCGTTGTGAATATATGTATACTAGTCATGCACAAATTTATCACATGAATTGGAGATGAACTTGTGTGGCATACTGGCATTTGTCCTTTAGAATTTATTACCAGTAAATGTGTTATGTGTACGTGCAACTTGTGTGGTTGTTGCACGGGATCCAACATGCTCATTGAGAAAACAAGGTGGCACAGCTTTGGATATAGGTGAGGTGGCGGCATCATATAGTACCATCGGTCGCTATAGTTGTAATACTCCTACTAGGATGACAACTCCTGTAAAACCTTGTGCTTGGCTCTTTGCCTCTTCGGGAGGTTCAATAGTTCGTACTCGTGTGAACCTTGCACTTGGCTCTTCGCCTCTTCGGAAGGTCCAACAATGATGATACTACAGTACAATATGCTTCTGGCAATCTGATACCGATTGAACTGCTGCACGTCCACCGCGAGGGCAAGGGCCAGCGAGAGGGAGAGGGAGAGGGCGCTGTAGTCAAAACCCTCTCCTCGTCCCGCGAGCCACCGCGCACGTGGGCGAGGGACAGCCGTAGTAAGCAAGCTTCTCCTCGTTCCGCGAGTTGACGGGACACATCAAAGCAGTACAAGTACTAGTCCTTTCCGGTTAAATATGGCTTAATTTGAAACGAGAAAAATACACTGGCGGTCAACGTATGTAACAATACGCTCTTTACAGTCACTATGTATAGTTTTGCAGTGATTATACGATCACTAGCTCATCGTAGAGCACCGTATTGCACCCTACTGACCGGCCACATAGTTGACGTGGCACTTTGTTGACTGGTTAAATTGTCACCTGGTTTTTGGGTCCCACCTGTCAGTTGGCAGAGCAAAGAAATCAGTTGAACAAAAGTTTACGTAGGCGTGACAGGAGTCCAATCCTTGCGCGCGAACCACCCTGGCTGTGTATGTGAGTGCATGCACATGTACTCGCTCGGTCTTCCAACAAAGAGTGTACAGTACATCGGCTAAAAAACAAAGAGTGTACATCTACACTTCCAATGCATTTAGCCTTTAATCTAAAATCGACATTGATTGATTAATGCACCAACTTGTGCTCTAGCTATAGGCTACATGTCTATCCTTAATTACAACATGCAACAACCTTCATTTAATCTTCTTCTCTCAATGGTCGCATGCACACATAAATCTGCTACTTTTGGGCGTTAATTGTGGCCTGGTCAATGTGTAAATCTCTAACTGTACAGTCTTTCACGGACGTAGGGAGTAGGTTGAGCACTTGAGCGTGAGCGTGTGTGTTGCGTCGCGTGCTGTGTGACGCATGGGTGCGTGAGTGTTGCGTGCGTCCATGTGTACGTGTGAGTGTTGCATGTTCATATTTCAAGCTTCCTCTGTTCCCTCCATATTGTGATACTCCCTCTGTTCCCAAATACGGAGTAAAAGCCTCCCTCTGTTCCCACAAAGTATTTGTCTCTCTAGAGATTTCAACAAGTGACTACGTACGAAGCAAAACGAGTGAATCTACACTCTAAAATATGTCTACATACATCCGTATGTTGTATTCCATTTGAATGTCTAAAAAGACAATATTTAGGAATGGAGGGAGTAGCAAATAAACATTAAGTTCTCTTGTTTTTCCCTCCTTGGTCACGGTGAACAACCAAAGATGACTCACCTGGATGGAGGGAGTAGATGGTCAAAGTTTGACACAAAATTAATGCATTGGTAAACATAATTTTTTGAGGAAAACGAGTGCATTAATTGAGTGTTTTTGCAAACTACAAAAATTATTCCACCACTCATCATCTACCTTGGTTGATGAGATTTTTGAATTGAGCCCTATAAACCGGAAAGGAGCTAGTACTAGTACTCCCACATTATTGGCGTCGGGTGCCTTGGCCAATGTTTCATCTTGTTGGACAGGATGCATCGGTGGTTTTTTTTGACCCGAATGCATCGGTGCTTACATGGGGTGCTAAGCACATTAAAAACTTTAGCAATTAAAGATCCCAATGCTTACATGTACAGGTGCTTGACTTGTTGGTGCTACGCATCCTTTATTTAATGATTTTTTGACTAAAGTTCTTCGTGCATTGGTAGGATTCTTCCATCTAAGTGTTTTGTCTAGGTTCTTGCCCTTAGTACTAGGGTCACCACACTTATCTCTCCTCTTAATTACCTTGCCACATCAGACTTTTTGCCTACATGGCAGCCTTAGCACCTGTACAGGGCGGAGTATTGGGAGGGGCCCGAGCGTACAGGCATAGGGATACTGTAGATAGGAAGTCTTCGCGATCCATTTTCCCCATATCGGTCAGAGAGAACTATTCAACTAGTCTTCACATTGAAGTGACAATACACGCAGCAGATGGGACACTTGATTAATAAGCTGAACCAGCGTGTTGTTGTTACTAAATCAGCCTTACCCAGTACTACCATCATGTTTGCTAGTGGAGCACGCTTCCGCAAATACGACTACGCACCTCTCTCCTCCATTAACTGACATATGGGCCCTCTTGAGGTAGATCCACATGTCATCGGCGTAACTATTTACACTCCAAAGGACGGTATATCCTGGTAGTAGTACTAGTAGAATTGAGATTTAATGCACTTTCTTCCCCGTCTTTCACTCTTCTTCCTCCTCTCTTGTTCTTCCTCCTCTCTTCCCCATCATCGGCCGCACACCATCCCCCCCCCACTCACTACTCGCCCGCCCGCGCCATCTTCCTTGGTAGCTCGCGTGTACCATATCCCCCCACTCACTGCTTGGCCACATGCGCCATCTTCTTCGCTGGCCCACCCGAATCCACTTCCCCGCTGGCTCGCAGGCATCAAAAACCCCAGTCACTCAACGCCCTAAAAACCCCTATGGCAGAACCGACTAACACGCACATCCGCGATTGGAATTCCCTCCCCGATGTTCTCTTGGAGCAGATCTATAATCGTATGGACCTGCTCAGCACCGTCCGTCTGGCCGCATGCTCGGTGTCTTTGTACCGTCTACTCATCTGCAACCGGCCGGCTCATTTCAAGACACCCTTCTTGCTGATGCCTGATCCTCACAGGTGGCCCAGACACCGACTTGACGATCTTACGGAGGTTGCCGTGGTGCCCCTCGACATGCTACCACTACCCGTCCACCTGTCCTTCATGCGCGGTCACTACTGGGCGAGCATGAAGGCCAACTGGATCGTCCTCGTCCACCAATCCGGTAGTCCCTGGAGTCTCGTGGATATCTACACCCAACGAGAGATCACCCTTTCATCGTTGGAACCGCCGCCATTGAGCCTCGCGGCCCACTGAACACTCCTGCCTACTACGCACGAGATGCGTCGAGCTTTTGGCTCGACCTCTGTTTGCTGAAGGTTGTAATCTGCGAAGTTCCCACACCATCACAAGACAACCTGGATTACAAGCTCATTGCCATGTTCAACATGGGATTAGTCTATCTGGAATCCGGTCGCCATACATGGTTATGGCTCATCGTCGATCCTCTTCACCCAACATTTCTGTCTGATGCTATAGTGGACGATGGCATCGTTTATGCGGTCGACGCACAGATTGGCTGCCTATACTGGTGGAATCTATCATCGTGTAATTGTTCTATCTCATCTCATCTTTACCTTAAGAATACGACTGCCTGTTTATTGTTACAAATTTAGAATATATAGTATGTCTATAACAGCATCATCGCTATATGTTCCTCTCATTTCCTATATTTTTATGACCACACATGTTATTGTTAGAGGTGATATGAGAACAATTGGCATCTAATAATTTTTAGAATGGATATTATGAGTATAACCTCATGATTGCTATATGTTACTCTCATTTCCAGAATTTTTATAACAACGCATGTTATTGCTTAGAGTTGATATGATAACTGAAGTAAGTGCTATGGTAGAATATGAGTAGGCCCTGTCATATCTGTTTTCCTCTCATTGTTACATGATGTTTGAACCATGATATATTGCTAGAATATGAAAGCCATTAGCTTTTTTTTAACTTGGGGTATGATTATGACCACGGCATTGCAATTCTCTGTCTATGATATGTGTCACTGTTATAATAATCTTAATTCCACACATACTCTGAACATGATTGTTTATTTTTGTCCTTTTGGTCTCCAATTTGAATTGTTGCAGCAGACGCAAATGCGCTGGCCTTCATGATTCCAGGACCTGGAATCATACCAGCCGATGGGTGGTGGTTTATCGCTCGTTCAGCTGACGGCGGTCATTTGATGCTCATTTGCACGTACCAAATTGACCAAACCATTTCATCAAACCACATGCAGTACAATGCCTGGGGCATTCATGACATTGATGGCTATCGCTGCTTTGTGTTCGAGAAAGATCCGAGCTCCGTTGGGCCAGGCGTATTCAACTGGAGGCGGGTTTACATCCTCGGCAACCACTCCGTGTTCCACGGGCTCAATTATCCGATCATCCAACCAATCATCGATCATATCACCAGCGATGATTACCGTGCTATGCAACTTCCATTCGCCAGGGGGAACTGTGTTTACACATCATACCATGGGTTTCAGGAATCACCATATCCAGAGATTCGTCGACAAGCTTGTTGACAGATAATCTTAAGTGTGTGAAAGGCATCAAGCTTCCATGCGATGGATGGCTTTTGCAAACCCGACAAGTGGCGATGTGGTTCATGCCAACAGCAAATATGCACAACTTGATTCGTACTGATATCTAGACTGAGCCATGTATCCTGCTGCTGTAGCATGACCCTCTTTTGTTGGATATTATGTACTGTTGTTAGTTTGAAGCACTCCTCCGGTTTGAAGGATAGATACCTTTCTGGGATCAAGTGCATCCTATGCAGGTGAGTTAGGATGTACTGATAATGATGATAGGATGTATATATATATGTGTGTGTGTGTGTGTATATATATGTATATATATATATATAAATTAGGCTTCAAGTGTGTACTTGTTGGTGAAAGTGTTGTCCAACGGGAATTATATTTTGTATTACTCATGTAGCCTACAAAGTCTATCGCACAACCTTTTAACTTCTTACCCCATTTCTAAATTTGTACTAGTCCTCTATACCGTATATTGCGCTACTCATACTACTACCTCCCTCCTGGTTTACTGGTCCCCTTCGTAATTTGTGTCAAATTTTGATCATAAATTTCACTAACTAAATGTTAATGCATGTCACAAAAAATTATATCGTTTTATTCGTATTTGAACATAGCTTCCAATGGAATAATTTTTGGTGGCATGCATTGACATTTTGTTAGTTAAACCTATGGTTAAAATGTGACACTAAATACGACTAGTAAGTAGTACTAGTATACGTCGGTCAAATTATTCATCATGTCCTCACATTGAATTGACGTGACAACACGCTGCGCGTGAGGTGACACAAGAATCCCGGCGGCGTGTTTGGGTATTGTGGACTTCAGATGTGGAGTACTACCACTTATCTGTCGAAATCTTTCATCATTCACTTAAAACAGTCAATTTGATCATACATTGAGTACCATATAACTGGAATTAACCGATGCAACTCCAAGAAGGATTGGTCGGTGCTGCCGGCTGGCGTCAAGTTTGATCCCACGAATCAGGAGCTGATCGAGCACCTTGAGGCCAAAGTGACTGCTGACAGCATGAGATCTCACTCTCTCATTGATTTGTTCATACCAACCATCGACAACGAGCACGTCATATGCTACACCCATCCCGAGAAACTTCCAGGTAAGACAAAGATTGGCCGTCTACTTGCACAAACATATTCCTTTGTTTATAGCTCTATTTTTCTTTTTAGACGTAGACCTAGTGAAGCAATAACAATTTGACAGTTAATAAAAAGCGAAACAAGTGAGTGCAACATGCCAAAGATGTTATGAAAATGCCAACTACGTACACTAAAACATGTATTCGATAATACTGCAGGTATCACACTAAGTGGCCCAAGCAAGCATTTCTTCCAGCGCAATTCCAGGGCATTCAAAAGGGGCACGTGAACGCGTCGCAAGATACAGTCGCAGTGCGGCATGCACGCAATTCGGTCGATGTGGATATAAAGCTGAATCATTTGTTTCGAAACGAATTTTCAGGTACCTGATTTTTATTTGATGGGTAGCATAAGCACCTGCCGTTTGAATTCCCAGTTCTCCAAATTTTTCGAAACAAGTGCATGCACTTATTATCACGATGAAAAAACAATATACCTGTTGCATCCCAGTTATCAGTCTGTACTTGCAGAATTCTCTCATTTATTGAGCACGTATATTGTTTTTTCAGGTCGAGCAAGTTTCAACTGGGCTGTAGACTGCCCAGGCTTGGTTTTGTTTTTAACAGGCCTAGCCCATGACGACAACGGGGCAGAAAGATCCAGCAGGTATCTACTGGCCTCTGGCCCGCCAGCGTTAGTTATATTTTGTCTTACAACATCCGCAGGCAGTTTTTTTACTGAATCGAACACACAGCCCAGTTCTATTTTCCTCTTGAAACGCCATGTCCTACTTCCGTTTTCTAATCTCTACCTATAGTTTTACTAGTTCATATACACGTATCATTATATTGAAAATACATAAAGTTCCCTTTTCATAATTACATCCTTTTTCCCTCCCAGCGCTGATTTTTTTACCACTGGTTTTCCCTTAAACCAACTCAATTGTCCCACGTCTTGTTTGCTTACAAAAACAAAACGATTTTTTTGGCAAATCAATAAGTTCTTAAAAAAATGTTTCTGATTTCGGGATTACAACAATTCTGACTCCACCGAAAGATGCAAAATAAGGTTGAACTTTTTGACCGTGGTCCTGGGCAGAAAATGGGTTGTAATAAATTACTTAAGAATTAGCAAATGGGCTGCAAATTATTAAAAAAAATAGCACATGGGCTCTATATTGTCTGCCACAGATTTGGAGGCTGACTTGTGGGCCTACTAAGATCATGCGTACACAAGGTTTCTCCAAAAAAAGAAACTTAGTCAACAATCGTCTCTACCAGCGTCAGACCATTAGATGTCAATCTAACGGCAATCGTGCTTCTTCAATATCTGATCTTCCTGCTCCAGCCGCCCAAACCAACGCCGGTGAAACCGCCTGCTCCCGCCTCCCGTGGCTAGCTATGCAGCCGGGCAGGCCTCACGGCCCCACCATACTCGCATCCCTGGCCTGGCTATCCCTCTACTCACTTACACCTCCTGTTATTTTCCGGCGACGGCAGCCGAACCAGTCAACCCTCGTACTCCCCACCGCGTGGGCAGCCACTGCTGTGTCTTCCCCGGCTCATTGTCGTTCCCTTCGTAGGCCTAGCCATCGTCCACCTCCCTGGTGCTCTCGGCGCGGCGTGGTCAATGAACGACATCCATCGGAACTGGACTGTACGTGGAGAGGCTGACAGCTAGGTCCACGGCCGCACACAAGGAAATGCCTCCTTATTATGCGCAAAATAATGATTCCTCCACCTGACACCTGCGACCAACCGAAAGGGCCTCTGTATTTCGCAAAAAAAAACTTTCCAGCCACTGACTGTAACATCCCAAATTTTCAATTTGGAATGTTATACATAGATCATCATTGCATATCATGTTTTTGTTGCATTTTGACAAAATCCTCGATAAATCCTAAGCAACTCAAGGACCCTCGGAGAGAGTTGGGGATTTTCTCGAATTTTCAAATTTGATTTTTCAAACGAGGATTGTGGTTTTAATTAGTTTTCTCTCCGGAAAAATATTTCATTTTCAATAAACGAGAGGAGATAATATGACTTCTCCAAAACAATTGAAATACTGGAGGAAAAATGTTAAAATCATTATTTGGAATTTATTTGGATTTTATTTGCAATTTTTATTGCATTAAAAATATTGCATGTTTTCAAAATATTTAGTTTGGATTATAAAAATGTTCACCCTATTCTAGATTTTCTAACTAGACGGGGAAAATTTATTTCATATTTTTATGATATTTGATTATTTTTCTACGAATTATTTTCCGCGGAACTTATTTAAAAAAAAACGCCCGCGCGCCGACTGGGCCAAAGGCCCAGCCGACGGCCCGCCTCGCCCCTCTCCTCTCCCCGCACGGCCGCCGCGCCGCCGTCTCCGCCATGGACACGGGAGCCGCCCCGCTCGCCCGCCCCTTCCCCAAGCCTCCGGAGCACCCCGCCGGAACCCCCGCTCCGACGAGGTACTGCCTGCCCCGTTCATCGCCGGTTTTATTTAAAAAAACCCTTCGTTTTAAATATAAAAAAACCTAGATCGATTTTTTTTCGGTTTTATTATTTTACGAGCGTTCACTGAACCGTTCGTTTTAACGAATGCGTTCGTTGGTTTTTCTCTGTTAACGAACGTCCGTTATTTAACCGTTCGTCTGTTTTTCTTTTTTGTCGGATTTTTCTCGTTATTTTCTCAGATTCGATTTCTGATCGAATCTTCGATTCTGTTTAACTTCTCGCTCGTTTATCGGAATCAGGCGATTCAAGCGCCTAGAGTTTCGTCTCGAAATTCTCTTTCCGTTTAACTTACTCAAACAAGTTTTTGCTACAGTAAAATTTGACCTAGATCCAGATTAGCAAACGAAGTTTCTTTCTTTCGCCGTTTGACTTTCGTTGCTTCTTTCGAGTTGATTCTTTTTGCAAACTGGAGTTCTTAAGTTGAACTTTCTGGTTGGATCTTTCATTCGAGTTTTACCTGTGCATTAGATGAGTACTGATTGTATGCTTGTTTGTTTGCGATAGAGTACCCGGAGTGTGCCGCTTGTTACTTCGAATCGCTAGGTTTTGCGGATCATCAGCAAGGCAAGTAACACCTTGATCATACCCCGTTCATACCCAGTTTTTATTGCATTAGATCTGTTTTCCTCAAACATTGCATGGTTAGGATCTAATTAAATTGTGGGTATTGGGAAGTAGTTGAGGTAGAACCTATTACCTGTTTTCTATTCAAACCCACGGGAGTTACTTCTACGTTGCTTTTATTATTGCCATGCTATGCTCGTAGACGTGGATTGGGTTTGAGTGAAATTCATGACAGATGTGAGATTGTTAATTAATGGTTTACTTAAGGTGGCAACTTAAACTCACATCTGGGTGGATTGAGGTACCTGGGTATTCCAGGATTGCCTGTTTTTCTTTTGGACCGCCACCCAGGTTCAAAGGGATCATGAGATTATTCATGCTAGAAACTTTCGTGTGCAGCCGCAAGCTATTATGGGCTCTAGCATAGTTGACTAAGTTGTGTGGACTCTTACAGTGGTAGACTAGCAGATGTAGGGGAAAGTAGGTGTAACTGTCTACCCATACGTAAGGTGCAAACACTTCTGAAAGACTGTGTCTTGGTCATCCGTTACTCAAACACCATGTAGTGCGAGTAATACAACGGAGGAGATCGAGTCTTGTGGGGAAAAGAGCACAAACCTCTGCAGAGTGTACAAACTAATCATGGTTAGCCGTGTCCCCGGTTATGGACAACTTGAGTATCTGGTACTTGGATTATCATGTGAATCTCAACACTATGTTACTTCTAATTAATTTTGTTGGGTTATTGATGACTTTTTAATTGGGATTGAGATGCTGTCAACCATCTCAATGTTTCACAACCACCATGATAGTTAAATAAAATGTATTCCTTTGAAGTAGGATAAAATTGGCTTTTCGCAAAAGCTGTAACCATAGAGCTTTCCACCAGCCATATATGCATGTAGTATAGCATTGTTATTCATTATTCTCTATGTGTTACATTGCCAGCATATTCTATGTGCTGACCCGTTTTCGGGCTGCAACGTTTCATGTTGCAGACTTTTCAGACGACGAGTAAGATGCCTTAGGTCGTGGTCTTATACTCAGTGATGCCGCTGGAGTGATGGACTCGCTTATCTTCCAAGTCTTCCGCTGTTATCGTTATTAGATGGCCTTAAGCCATATTTATCATACTTAATCTCTTTGGAGATATTCGATGTAATAAGTGTGTGATTGCTACTCTGTTATAAATCCTCCATTTGTACTGTGTGTGTCAGCATTACTGATCCAGGGATGACACTGGTGCACAGCAGCACAGGCCATTTGAGGTCTGGTCGCTACAAAGTTGGTATTAGAGCACACGCTGACTATAGCACACGACCACTAAGCTTAAGCCCTAGAAAGCTTCTCTCTTCTCATTTCCGACCCCTCTCCACTTTCTACTCTTTTAGGAATGGCGAATGCAAGGAGCAAGTTCATGCAACCGGATGAAGACACGCCGTTTGGTTGGCATTTGAAGGAAGTCACCAAGTACTTGAACATAGGAATACCAAGCATCACCGGTACCTACAATGCCACATTACCTGAAGAGGAGAGCTGGAAGATTCAAGTTATCATTCCAGGAAGGACGTTTGAGCCAGTTACTGAACCCATGAGATTGGTTTTCGAAGCACCAACTTGGAGTTTAGGGAAGAGCATGGCCGCACACATCGCCATGGGACGCATCGGAGAAGTCTACCACAAGGAGCTTAAGGATACAATTTATCAGATTTGTGGACGTCGAGACGCGCAATGGGAGATGATCAAGACCAAGAAGGATGGATCAATTGCAGCTTTCATCCAGGAGCAGAACCAACATATTCGACGCCAGGAGAATCAGATGTGCACAGACAAGGAAGAACTGAAGAAGGCATTCACGAACATCAAGGAACTCCAAGAAGAACTTAAGACTACACGCGGAGATTACTTGGAGGAAATCAACGCGCTAGTAGGGAAGATTGACGACCTGGAGAATAAGATTGGAGCATTCGTGGGAAATCCAGTGCCAAAAGCAGAAGTCGACGAATGCACTTGTCCGGATAATTACATCATCATCGACGACACCGACTCGGAACCAAGTGAAGACGAATGGATTGATGAAGCTGGAGCAGACATCATGGAGTCTTCAACGGATCAGAATTTTTAGTAGACCACCACATCAGTAGTAGTTTTTCCCCCATTCAATAGTATAGTTCAAGCACTTTGTAACGCTAGTTAGATTGATTGTTTTGCCTTGTTTGAATTGATTGAGTGATATTGATTGAATTTTTCTCATGAGCATATGGGTAGTGTTTTCTCTCTAGACCTCATTCTATTCTTAACTCTCATCTTTTCTAAACCTATCAGATGCCTCCGAGACGCGACACCGGATTTGTTTTCCCGCCAGAGATCACCCAGTTGATTCAGCAATAGAATGCCCTGATGCAAGTGTTAGTTCAGAACCAAGGCAACAACAACAACAACAACCCACCGCCACCACCACCTGTTGATCACTTAGCCCGTTTCTTAAGGCTAAACCCGCCGGTGTTTTCCAGTAGCACCGAGCCGATTGTTGCAGATGATTGGCTCCGCAAAGTTGGAAGGGAGTTGACCACTATAGGATGCACAGATGCGGAAAGAGTGCGTTTTGCCGCACATCAGCTTGATGGACCCGCAGCATCATGGTGGGAGAATTATACAGCCACGCACCCTATTGACACTGTCACATGGGACCAGTTTCAGCAAGCTTTCCGTACAGCCCATGTTTCAGCAGGAGCTATGGCTATGAAGAAGCATGAGTTTCGCAACCTACGCCAAGGAGGACGCACCGTAGGCCAGTATGTGGAGGAATTCAGTAAGTTAGCACGTTATGCACCAGATGACGTTGCTACAGATGCAGCCAAGCAGGAGAAGTTTTTGGAAGGACTGAATGATGAGCTGAGTATGCAGTTGATGATAGCAACTTTCAACAACTACCAGGAGCTGGTAGATAGAGCTCTCATGATTGAAGGGAAGCAACAGCAGATTGAAAACCGTAAGAGGAAGTATGGACAAGGGAAGTATAACTCAGGAGCTCAGCAGAAGCCACGTTTTACCCCGAAGCCAGGAGGACAGTTTCAACATACCCATGGAGGAGGTAGCTCGCACAACCATAATGGCTCCAAGAATGGTAATGGGAATGGAAGAGGAAACGGACAGAACCGCACCAACCCATCTACCCCAACCAAGAGAGATCTAAGTCATATTACTTGTTTCAAGTGCCAGAAGACGGGACATTATGCAACTGATTGTCCCGAAGCCCAAAATGGGAATGGCAATGGAAGCTCTGGGAAGAAGCCGAACCCGTTCAACAAAGGACATGTGAACCACGTGAGCGTGGAGGAGGTTGAAGCTCAGCCTGATGCAGTAATAGGTAAGTTTTTGGTTAAGTCATTTACTGCAACCGTTCTTTTCGATACTGGTGCATCGCATTCATACATATCAAGGGGATTCGTAAACAAGTTTAAGATGTCCACTCAAGTTCTCAAAAGCCCTATGTTAGTAACCTCGCCAGGAGCAGAGTACATGGCCACCCAAGGATGTTTTCAGATACCGTTGGCCATTGGTAGGCATGTTTTCCCCTCAGACCTCATTGTTTTGGAATCGCAAGGTTTGGATGTGATTTTGGGAATGGATTGGCTATCGTTGTATGGAGGAAACATCGATTGTGCCAGCAAGACGATTTTGCTTACCACCCCGGAAGGAAAAAGGATCAAGTATGTATCCCGGCATATGCCAAAGAGGACTCAGGTAAATTCCTTATCAGGAGTTGTACAGGAGGAAGTACCAGTGGTGAAAGATTATCCGGAGGTATTTCCAGAAGAGTTGCCAGGCATGCCACCGGATAGAGACATTGAGTTCTTGATTGAACTTTTGCCAGGCACAGGGCCAATATCTAAGAGACCGTACAGGATGCCCGCAAAGGATTTGGAGGAAATTAAGAAGCAGATCAAGGAGTTACTGGATAAAGGCTATATTCGCCCAAGTTCGTCACCTTGGGGATCACCAGTACTTCTAGTAGAGAAGAAAGATGTATCACTAAGGATGGTTGTTGATTACAGAGGATTGAATGAAGTGACCATCAAAAACAAGTACCCACTGCCGATGATCAACGATTTGTTTGACCGCCTGCAAGGAGCTAAGGTATTTTCCAAGATTGATCTACGATCAGGATACCACCAGTTAAAGATTCGAGAGCAGGATATACCTAAGACGGCATTTACCACCAGATATGGATTGTATGAGTATACCGTTATGTCATTTGGACTGACTAACGCACCGGCCTATTTCATGAACCTGATGAACAAAGTGTTTATGGAGTTTTTGGATAAGTTCGTCGTGGTGTTCATTGATGATATTTTAATCTTTTCCAAGGATGAAGAAGAGCATGAGGAGCATTTATGATTGGTACTTGAGATGCTCAGAGAACATCAGTTATACGCCAAGTTCAGCAAATGTGAGTTTTGGCTGAAGGAAGTTGGATTCCTTGGACATGTTATTTCTGGAGAAGGAATAGCAGTAGACCCTGCCAAGGTTGACACCGTGACAAGTTGGGAATCACCCACGACAGTTGGAGAAATCCGGAGTTTTCTTGGACTTGCAGGATACTACCAGAGATTCATTGAGAATTTCTCAAGAATTGCTAAGCCCATGACTGAGCTATTGAAGAAGGACACCAAATTCAATTGGACTGAGGAATGTGAAGCTAGTTTCCAAGAGTTGAAGAAACGATTGGTTACCTCACCAGTGTTGATTCTGCCAGATCAACGCAAGGATTATGAAGTTTATTGCGACGCTTCACGTCGAGGACTTGGAGCAGTGCTTATGTAGGAAGGAAGAGTTGTGTCATATGCTTCACGACAACTTAAACCCCATGAGAAGAATTATGCTACGCATGATTTGGAATTAGCAGCCGTGGTGCATGCATTGAAGACATGGAGACATTTTCTCATCGGAAACCATTGTGAGGTGTACACGGATCACAAGAGTTTGAAGTACATTTTCACGCAGAAGGAGTTAAATCTCAGACAGAGGAGATGGTTGGAGCTCATCAAGGATTATGATATGAGATTGCATTATCACCCTGGGAAGGCTAACGTAGTAGCAGACGCATTGAGCCGCAAGAGTCATGTTAACACCCTCTTGACCGGAGAGTTACCTCAGGAGTTAGCCGAGGACCTACGCGAGCTATGTTTGGAGATAGTTCCAAGAGGCTATTTAGCGACATTGGAGATTCAGTCTACCTTGATGGAAAGGATCAGAGAAGCTCAGAAGACAGACAAGGAGATTGAGGAGATAAAGGAGAAGATGAGCAAAGGAAAAGCCAAGGGATTTCGTGAGGATGAGCACGATACCTTATGGTTCGAGGACCGCGTATATGTTCCAAATGATCCGGAGATCAGGAAGTTGATTTTGCAAGAAACTCATGATTCACCGTACTTGATTCACCCAGGGAATACCAAGATGTATTTGGATTTGAAGAATACTTTCTGGTGGACCGGAATGAAGAAGGATATTGCGGAGTATGTAGCAGTTTGTGATGTATGTCAGAGAGTGAAGGCAGAGCATCAGAAGCCAGCAAGATTGCTACAGCCATTGCCGATACCCGAATGGAAGTGGGATAAAATAGGCATGGATTTTATCACAGGATTACCCAGGACTCGTTTAGGCTATGACTCGATATGGGTTGTAGTCGACCGATTGACGAAAGTGGCTCATTTCATTCCAGTGAAAACCACTTACACCAGTGCTAAGTTGGCAAAGATATACATGACCAGGATCGTATGTTTGCATGGAGTTCCGAGGACCATTGTATCAGATAGAGGAACCCAATTTACCTCGAAGTTTTGGAAGCAGTTACATGAAACGTTGGGAACCAGGCTGGAATTTAGCACAGCATTTCACCCACAGACAGATGGACAGACCAAGAGAGTCAACCAGATTTTGGAGGACATGTTGAGAGCATGTGCACTAGATTATGGATCTAGTTGGGACGACAATTTGCCATATGCGGAGTTTTCGTATAACAACAGTTATCAGACCAGTTTGAAGATGGCCCCTTTCGAAGCTTTGTACGGAAGGAGGTGTAGAACACCGTTGTTATGGGACGAAGTTGGAGATCGTCAGTTGTTTGGACCAGATTTGATTAAGGAGTCTGAACAAAAAGTGAGGTTGATTCGCGATAGGCTCAAGGTAGCCCAGTCCAGGCAGAAGAGTTATGCTGATTCTAATCGAAAGGAGACCGTTCACGAAGTCGGAGACAGAGTGTATCTTCGAGTATCACCACTTCGAGGAGTGAAGCATTTTGGAGTTAAAGGAAAGTTAGCGCCCCGTTTTACGGACCTTATAGAGTGTTGGAACGTATGGGAGAAGTTGCTTACAAGCTGGAATTGCCCGAAGGACTGTCTGGAGTTCATGATGTATTTCACGTTTCGCAGTTGAAGAAGTGCCACGCAGAGATGGCTGAGATACCACTGAGAGATACTGTGCCACTGGAAGCGATTCAGTTGGAAAGTGATTTGACTTATGAGGAGAAACCAGTGAAGATTCTCGAGTATGCCAGCCGAGTTACCCGCAGCAAGGTTATCAAGTTTTGCAAAGTTCAGTGGAGTCACCACCCAGAAGATGAAGCCACCTGGGAGCGAGAGGAAGATCTACGGAAAAACCACTCCCACCTGTTTTCTAGCCAACCCGAATCTCGAGGGCGAGATTCATCTTAAGGGAGGTAGGTTTGTAACATCCCAAATTTTCAATTTGGAATGTTATACATAGATCATCATTGCATATCATGTTTTTGTTGCATTTTGACAAAATCCTCGATAAATCCTAAGCAACTCAAGAACCCTCGGAGAGAGTTGGGGATTTTCTCGAATTTTCAAATTTGATTTTTCAAACGAGGATTGTGGTTTTAATTATTTTTCTCTCCGGAAAAATATTTCATTTTAAATAAACGAGAGGAGATAATATGACTTCTCCAAAACAATTGAAATACTGGAGGAAAAATGTTAAAATCATCATTTGGAATTTATTTGGATTTTATTTGCAATTTTTATTGCATTAAAAATATTGCATGTTTTCAAAATATTTATTTTGAATTATAAAAATGTTCACCCTATTCTAGATTTTCTAACTAGACGGGGAAAATTTATTTCATACTTTTCTGATTTTTATTTATTTTTCTACGAATTATTTTCGGAGGAACTTATTTAAAAAAAACGCCCGCGCGCCGTCTGGGCCAAAGGCCCAGCCGACGGCCCGCCTCGCCCCTCTCCTCTCCCCGCACGGCCGCCGCGCCGCCGTGTCCGCCATGGACACGGGAGCCGCCCCGCTCGCCCGCCCCTTCCCCAAGCCACCGGAGCACCCCGCCGGAACCCCCGCTCCGACGAGGTACTGCCTGCCCCGTTCATCGCCGGTTTTATTTAAAAAAAACCCTTCGTTTTAAAAAAAAACCCTAGATCGGTTTTTTTCGGTTTTATTATTTTACGAGCGTTCACTGAACCGTTCGTTTTAACGAACGCGTTCGACGGTTTTTCTCTGTTAACGAACGTCCGTTATTTAACCGTTCGTCCGTTTTTCTTTTTCGTCGGATTTTTCTCGTTATTTTCTCAGATTCGATTTCTGATCAAATCTTCGATTCTGTTTAACTTCTCGCTCTTTTATCGGAATCAGGCGATTCAAGCGCCTAGAGTTTCGTCTCGAAATTCTCTTTCCGTTTAACCTACTCAAACAAGTTTTTGCTACAGTAAAATTTGACCTAGATCCAGATTAGCAAATGAAGTTTCTTTCTTTCGCTGTTTGACTTTCGTTGCTTCTTTCGAGTTGATTCTTTTTGCAAACCGGAGTTCTTAAGTTGAACTTTCTGGTTGGATCTTTCATTCGAGTTTTACCTGTGCATTAGATGAGTACTGATTGTATGCTTGTTTGTTTGCGATAGAGTACCCGGAGTGTGCCGCTTGTTACTTCGAATAACTAGGTTTTGCGGATCATCAGCAAGGCAAGTAACACCTTGATCATACCCCATTCATACCCAGTTTTTATTGCATTAGATCTGTTTTCCTCAAACATTGCATGGTTAGGATCTAATTAAATTGTGGGTATTGGGAAGTAGTTGAGGTAGAACCTATTACCTGTTTTCTATTCAAACCCTCGGGAGTTACTTCTACGTTGCTTTTATTATTGCCATGCTATGCTCGTAGACGTGGATTGAGTTTGAGTGAAATTCATGACAGATGTGAGATTGTTAATTAATGGTTTACTTAAGGTGGCAACTTAAGTTCACATCTGGGTGGATTGAGGTACCTGGGTATTCCAGGATTGCCTGTTTTTCTTTTGGACCGCCACCCAGGTTCAAAGGGATCATGAGATTATTCATGCTAGAAACTTCCGTGTGCAGCCGCAAGCTATTATGGGCTCTAGCATAGTTGACTAAGTTGTGTGAACTCTTACAGTGGTAGACTAGCAGATGTAGGGGAAAGTAGGTGTAACTGTCTACCCATACGTAAGGTGCAAACACTTCTGAAAGACTGTGTCTTGGTCATCCGTTACTCAAACACCATGTAGTGCGAGTAATCCAACGGAGGAGATCGAGTCTTGTGGGGAAAAGTGCACAAACCTCTGCAGAGTGTACAAACTAATCATGGTTAGCCGTGTCCCCGGTTATGGACAACTTGAGTATCTGGTACTTGGATTATCATGTGAATCTCAACACTATGTTACTTCTAATTAATTTTGTTGGGTTATTGATGACTTTTTAATTGGGATTGAGATGCTGTCAACCATCTCAATGTTTCACAACCACCATGATAGTTAAATAAAATTTATTCCTTTGAAGTAGGATAAAATTGGCTTTTCGCAAAAACTGTAACCATAGAGCTTTCCACCAGCCATATATGCATGTAGTATAGCATTGTTATTCATTATTCTCTATGTGTTACATTGCCAGCATATTCTATGTGCTGACCCGTTTTCGGGCTGCAACGTTTCATGTGGCAGACTTTTCAGACGACGAGTAAGATGCCTTAGGTCGTGGTCTTATACTCAGTGATGCCGCTGGAGTGATGGACTCGCTTATCTTCCAAGTCTTCCGCTGTTATCGTTATTAGATGGCCTTAAGCCATATTTATCATACTTAATCTCTTTGGAGATATTCGATGTAATAAGTGTGTGATTGCTACTCTGTTATAAATCCTCCATTTGTACTGTGGGTGTCAGCATTACTGATCCAGGGATGACACTGGTGCACAGCAGCACAGGCCATTTGAGGTCTGGTCGCTACACTGACAGCTCGGACCCACCAGCTATATCTTCGCACGCAAGGAAGTGCTTCTTTATTACGCACAAAAAAATGAATACCCCCCTGCTAGCTAGGACCCAACATAATGGGAGGCTAACTTGAGGGCCTACTAAGTTGACGGGGACGGAGGGCTTTGTCAACTTAGTCAATATGAACGATTCTAGCTCCAGTGACCGTACGATGTCCATCCGACGGCCGTAGTGCTTATTCAACCTCTGGTCTTCTTGCTCCAGCCGCCCAAACAAGCATCGGTTGTGCCGCCTTCTCCTGCCTCACGTGGCTGGCTGTGTTGCCACCGCTGGCCATGCCATCCCTCTATACTCACCCACACCTCCTGTTATTCTCCGGCGACGGCAGCCTCACACCGCAGCCGAAGCAGTCAACCCACGTACTCCCCCCCGCGTGGGTAACCACTGCCGCGTCTTCCCCGGCTCCACGTCGTCCCCTTCCTAGGCCTCGCCGTCGTCCACCGCCCTGGTGCTCTCGGCGCGGCATGGTCAATGTGGTCAGCGAACGACTTCCATCGGAAGAGTACTGTACATGGAGAGGCTGACAGTTGGGTCCACGGCCGCAACAAGGAAATGCCGCCTTATTACGCACAAAATAATGATTCCTCCACCTGACAGCAGGGACCCACCGGACGGGCCACCGTATTTTGCAAAAAAAAAATGTTTCCACCCTGACTGCTAGGACCCACCAGCTACATCTTCACACGCAAGGAAGTGCGTCCATATTACTCGCAAAAAAAATGATTTGCCCCCTGACTGCTGGGCCCTACTAGCTACATCTTCGCACGCAAGGAAGTGCCTGACAGTCGGGACCCACCTGGTTGAAGCGTAATTAGCGTTGTCATTCTGGTCGCGAATGTGTACGTACATACTGTTCGATGTAGAGGCGCGCACGTGTCGTAGTAGAGGCGCGCACGTAGCATGTACACGTACGTACAGTGGCCAAGGTGCAAGAAAGAAAATACGGCCACGTACGTACATACGGGCAGGGTCTCGAACGCCTACTCGCGCATATGTACGGCCAGGGCTCGTGTACATGGCTGGGTCGGAACGGAGAAGCTGCGCCGTCGTCGTGTTCATGGGGAGGCAACCGGCTGGGTCGGAACGGAATGCATCGTCGTGTTCATCGGGAGCCAACCGGCTTGGACGGAACAACCAATGGAAACGAGGCCTGGCGTACCACAGAACAGAGGAAACGGCCTTGTGTTCGACCGGCCACGGTGGAAACGGGATCCTGTTCATTGGGGGGGGGGTCTAGCGTACCGCAAAACAGAGGAAACAAACCTCCTATGGTGGAAACGGGGTCATGTTGATCGGGAGGGGTGTGGCGTACCGCAAAATGGAGTAAACAGACTTGTATTGGAGCGCTACGGTCGAAACGGGGGTCCTGTTCATCGGGAGGGGTGTGGCGTACCGCAAAACGGGACTCCACGGGATACTATTCATCTCCACCATCGACCTCCTCCAGCCTCCACGGGCTACTGTTCATCCACCGTCGACCTCCTCCAGCCTCCACATGCGACTGTTCATACACGGGCTCCTATTCATCTAGCCTCCACCGCGTGCTCCTCCACCGGCTACTGTTCAACCAGCCCTCCAACGACTACTGTTCAACCAGCCCTCCACGGGGTCCTGTTCATTCAGCCCTCCACGGGGTCCTGTTCATCCACCGGCTCGATCGATCGGGGTATTGTTCATCCAGCGGCAACGACCTCTACTACCACGGGGTCCTATTCATCGAACCCCCCATCGAGAACTGTTCATCCAAACCCCCTCAACAACGCTCACTGTTCATCCAGGGAAGGAGGCAGCAGTGTTCGATCGGCTTCAGTTAGCAGCAGTAGCGAAGGAATCACTCGGGTTCAGTTAACAGCAAGGGATCGATCGACCGCTCGGGTTCAGTAACGCGTAGCCTGCAGTGCAATCGCTTGGGTTCAGTTAGAGCCCAACGCCTCGCTCGGGTTCAGTTAGAGCCCAACGCCTCGCACACACGCGCGTACATACGAGAGAAACGCGCATCGCTCGGCCCCTGACCACCCACCGTAACCGGGAACTCCCCGATATTTTCCTCGCCCTCGCTTCTACCATGCTTTTTTCCGTCATGGACGGCCCAAAGAATGTCATGCAGCTGCGTCTCCAGCCCACCCAGGACGAAAATCCTATTTTCTGTCATGATTTTTTGTCATAGAAGTAGGACCCCACCACATCTATGATGATACCGGGTTTTGTCACAATTATCATCATAGAGGTGTCATAAGTATGACAGAAAAAATTTCCTTCGGACCAAAATGTCATGGATGTGTCTTTTTTTGTAGTGTTAGTAAAAAGAGTGGGATCGGTTTTCCCAATTTCAAACCCACGATCTTGCAACAACTCGGCGAGGTGCTCATACCACACATGTGGGGCTTGTTTAAGGCCCTAGAGTGCCTTTTTGAGTTTGTATACATGAGCGGGGAACTTGGGATCCTCGAATCCCGGAGGTTGTTTGACATACACCAACTCATTCAAGGGACCATTAAGAAATGCACTTTTCACATCCATTTGTTGCAATGTAAAGTAATCATGAGATGCATATGCAAGCAACATGCGAATAGATTGAAGACGAGCAACGGGGGCAAAGGTTTCACCCTAGTCGATACCCTCGACTTGGGAGTAGCCTTGTGCCACTAATCTTGCCTTGTTTTTAATGACCACACCATTTGCATCTTGCTTGTTCTTGAAGCTCCATTTGGTTCCAGTGACATTATGTTCCTCCATTGGCCTTGGCACTAATTCCCAAACTTGATTGCGCTTGAAGTTGTTGAGTTCATCATACATTTCTTTAAGACAATCCTCATCATCAAGCGCCTCATGTACCTTTTGGGGCTCAACACACGAAAAAACGCGTGATGCTCACAAAAAATTGACAATTGTTTGTGAGTAGTTACCCCTTTTCTCAAGCTTCCAAGCACATTCTCCATGACATGTTGTTGACGCTCGAGCTTGGAAGCCACCTTAGTGGCACGGTGCTCCAAAAGTTCCTCGATGGGCATTTGAGGATCATCTTGGATATCTTGAGCACCGTCTTGAGTTTGCTCTTGATCTTGAGCACCGTCCTGAGCTTGCTCTTGACCTTGAGCTTGTTCTTGATCTTAAGCGAGCTCGGAGGCATGAACCTGATCTTGGGCATCATTTGGTGCATCACCATCTCCATGGAGTTGATCTTGCCCTTGATCTTGTTCATTGGGTTGAGGGACTTCATTTTGTTCTTCGGTAGTGTGTGAGTCTAGCGTAGGTGATGGCTCCACTTTGTAGAGAATTGTCCTTCTCCTTTGGCCACAAGGGGTTCCTCAATGGGGAGTATTTGACCAATCCCCATTCTTCTTATGGCTTGGGGAGTAATTTCATCACCTACATCACAAAGACCACTCTGCTCCACTTGGGAGCCATTATTTTCATCAAACTCCACGTTACACGTCTCCTCAATTAGTCTGGTGGACTTTTTGAGAACACAATAAGCATGATAGTTTGTAGCATAACCAACAAATATGCCCTCTTGAGCTCTACGTTCGAATTTAGACAAACGAACACCTTTCTTGAGAATGAAACACTTACAACCAAACACCCGGAAGTACTTGAGGTTGGGCTTGTTGCCGGTAAGTATCTCATATGGAGTCTTGTTCAAGCCTTTGCGGAGGTAGAGCCTATTGGAAGCATGACATGTGGTGTTGATGGCTTCGGCCCAAAAGTTGTACGGAGATTTGAATTCCGCCATCATGGTCCTTGCCGCATCCATCAACATCCGGTTCTTCCTTTCCGCCACACTATTTTGTTGAGGGGTATATGGTGCGGCATATTGATGCTTGATCCCCTCATCACTAAGAAACTCATCCAAGGTGTAGTTCTTGAACGCGGTGTCGTTGTCACTTCTAATCATCAAGATATTTGCTTCATGTTGTCGTTGAGCTTCGTTTGCAAAGTTGATGACAGTTTGCTGAGTCTCACTCTTCCTCTGAAGAAGTATACCCATGTGTATCTTGAGTAGTCATCCACAATCACCAAGCAATACTTTCTTCCACCAAGACTCACTACCAAAAAAATACACTTCCGTGATGATGCATGTTTGTCACAGTAGGTCACGTTTTCTATCATGCATTTACATCCATGACAATTTTATGACAGAATCAAGATAGTCATACCTGTGCTGTCGTAGAAGTGTTCCATGACATTACCAAAATTATCATCACGGAAGTGTCCACTTCCATGACGATAAATCACCGTCACAGAAGTGCTTTCGTCAATGGGGACCGACACATGGCATCCGCTGTAACGGGTCGCCGTTAAGTTATTAGGTTCAGGTTTGGATCCGATAACCCATTAATGGCCCAGACCAATGGGGATTTTCCACGTGTAAAATTCTCAATGGCCAGAGGAACCACGTGTCGGCTCACCGTTAGGACAGATGTCATCCACTCATTGGACCGAAGGCGCCTATGATTCGTCGACAGATGGCATGGCCCAACAGAGGCCCATTCCAGTGAAAAGACCAGCCTATTTGACTTGGTCAAAGGTAGCCGGCCGGCCCATGGAAAGCCTGTTAACGGCATGTTCGCATACAACCCATTTACAACCCGCTAACTCACGGCCCCTCACGGCCTACCGGAATTTGGCCCATTAGCATCATCTGGGCCGTCCAGTACGATTCCAGCCCATTGTAACTTTCGGCTCATGTATGGCCCATGACATCTTTCGGCCCATAGGAGGCCCTTTGTAACTCTGGGCCCATTAAAGGCCCGAGATGAAACTGGCCCATAATGAACAGTGTATCGCTTTATACCCATTAATGACCCATTATTCCGTCGGCCGTTTCCAGCCTGTGTTAACTTTCGGCCTTCTAAGGGCCCATTTATTCTTGGGCTCATTTCTAGAATTCGGTTAGTTACGGTCCGTTACTGGCCTGTTCCGTTTGTGGGCCAAATTCAGCCCGTGGTTACAGTCGGCCCATTTGTGGCCCATTAACCCGTTGGGCTATTTTCATAGCGTCATCAAATATGGCCTATTAACGGCCCGTTATGGTCCACGAATAGTTTGACCCATGTTTGGCGAAATGATTATACGGCCCGCAGAAGGCCCATGGATCCTACGGCCCGTAGAAGGCCCATGGATCCTACAACCCATAGAAGGCCCATGGATCCTACGACCTGTAGAAGGACCATGGATCCTACGGCCCGTAGGAGGCACATGGTTACAATAGTCCGTGTGTTGCCATTGTTATTGTGGCCTAGTTACAAAAAATAGGCTATTGTGACCATTAGAAAAATGCGGAAAAAGAACTACACTAACTACAAGCAAACAACTAAACAAGACAATAAGGAAATAAATAATCAAGCAACTAACGCTAGGCTATTACGACTATTACACATATTACATCCACTGGGCACCAAAGTTCGCCACCAGTGCAAATATTGGGGAAAAAGCAGCGTATTACATACAATGGCTCTCTAAATTGGCCACCAGTGCAAATAAACGCGGCAGCAAAACAAGTCCATAACAGAAAAACTTCAGAAGAGCTCAAGAAATGTTATACTAGGTATCCACCATGTTGGCAATAAGCTTAGCAAGCTTATTAGCTTTGTCCTATTTGGTGCTAAAATCCTTCAACGCTTGTTGTTGCACCAAAAAGTATGCATCTGAATGCTCCGGGGACTTCCGCAGTCCTTCCGCTTCTTGTTGCAGCACAGCTGTTCGATGTCTTTCATCTTGTAGTTGAGACTCAAGAAACCGAACTGATTTAGACAGTGAGTTTGAATAGCTTGTGCCAGCGGTAGTGGCCAGTAACTCGAATACTAAACCAAGACAGGACTTTGGGGTTGTCTCACTATCTTCAAGATAGTTTTCCTTAGTTGTTTTATCAGCTTTGTTGGATAGACCAACAAGGATATCTCACTATCCTGAACCTTATCTGCATTACTTGCTTTACCACTGCTTAATAAGGCACTCTTCCCCAATACTCTGTCAGCATTCTAAAAGAAACAAGCAGACACATAACGGGTTTAGCATGTAGTAGTATATGAAACTCATTTCGGTGAACCAGTTCATTAGTAAGGTGGACAAGATTAAACTACCAAGTCTTGTTGTCGGTGTACAAAAGTAGGGGCACCCCTTTGTACCCCTTTACTTGCCATGGGCAGTCGGAGCCGCGCGCCACGGCCACACTAAGTAGGGCAGAGGAGGGGATATGGAGAGAAGCCGAAGCACAAGACGGTCAAGGCGATGCCAAGACCAAGAACACAAAGGACAGAAGGGCGAAGCAGGCTCCCCTGGCAAGACCCTTGCCGGGGCAGCCTCGGCAGCCCCGACAAGGGACTTGCTGAGGCGGCACGCCCGACGCCAACGGAGTGAGCCACCCTTGAGCCCACGGGTTCCAACTCAACCAACTACATTGGAACTAGGGCTCGGGACGCACCTCTGTGGTGGCATGCAGATCTTTGTCAAGACCATAGAGATATGAGATCAGATGAGAACCAGACGGCGACACTCGACGGGATCCTTGCCGAGGAGATCCACAAGACCCCCGGCAAGCACCTTGCCGGGGACAACTGCAAGGCCACGGCAAGACCCTTGCTGGGCCCCCGGCAAGGCCCTTGCCGCGGGCGTCAGCGGGGCCACAGCCAGGCCCGCGTCGACCAAGACTCCACCGCTGTCCCCAAGCAGCTGTTAGCTCAACCAGCTGGGCAGGCACCCGCATGGCGACGGGCGGCTTCCGAGCCAACTCAGCAAGCACCTGCGTGGTGGCATGCAGATCTTCATGAAGACCCTACCACCATGCCACCTCAGCTCCCTACCTGCCTACATGGCGCTGCATGCATCACTGGCCTGGGCGCGTGTCGAAGCAAGGCGAGGCGGCGAAGGATGGGGCGGGCCTCGTTCCCACGCCGATAAAGCTAAGGGACACCTAAGCTACACATTAAATGCGTCTTGTCCTGTAACACGGGTGATAAGCTCGCAGCACTGTAGACCTTTCCACCTCCTGTGTGCCACTGTGGCATCCCCTTTCGACTATAAAGGAGGCCCATGGCGTACTGGAGAGGGATTCGGCTCTTTTGAACTACGCAGCCACCATAGCTAGTTCGAGAGCTCAAGAACTGTCTAAAATACACACCAAAGCAGGACTAGGGTGTTACGCATCCTCGCGGCCCGAACCTGGGTAAACGATCCTTGTGCTGACTGTTAATCCTGCTCTTCTCACAACCCCGTGCCCCGGCAACCATTGTAGGGATTCTTGTGATCCCATAGGTGTCGATTCCCACCGACATCTTTGGCGCGCCAGGTAGGGGGCGCAATTGTGAGAATTTGGTCTAGTAGTTAGCCTAGCAGTTCTTCACCGCCATGGCTTCTAAAGAAGAAGACGACTAGGAGAAAACAGCGCCGCCTGCAGGCGCGAAGGACGCCAGCGTGGCAACATAAAAGCTAAGTCATCCAGAGCCTTGAGCAATTTCCTTTTATACATAAGGTTATTGTCCCCGGAGATCCTGCCTATGTATGGAAAACCTGCACGCAAAGGGGCCCTCCCGCAATTGGCAACGCCCTTGTTCTCTTTCGAGTCCGCTCAACAGCTCAAGCGGTCGCGTCGAGAGTGGCAGGGTAGCCTTCCGCAATTGGCAACGCTCTCGATTCTGACTCGAGTCAAGCTCGATAGTTCGAGCGGCTGCGTTAAGGGCGGTAAGGTGGTTCGCCCGGCAGCAAGCACACCCGACAGGCCAATGGGGATCCGTCCTCAAGACACTGCCCTGGGTTTACGCGCCGGCAAGCCTACCCGGTTAACGTGGGTGGACATTCAAAGGAAAATCAAACAGGGAAATAACATGCATTGTATCAAAAGTACTGCAGAGTTATATTACATCAAATTGTTGCTGCGGTTCTAACTAAAGATAGAAATTGTCTTGGTCATGAACCTGCAGCGGCGATAAGAAACGGGGTGCCTAATCCCGGCGCCGGCCCTCCACCCTTTGAATTCCGTCGATGAGGCTGATGATGGGCTCGATACGGTCGTTGAGCGTCGCGAGGTCAGTACCCTCCGGCAAGCTCTCCAGCGCGGCGTCGAAGTCAAGGGTGGGGTTCCAGTACGCCACCTTAGTGAGGACCATGGTCATGGCACCCCGGCAGAGCCTTCGGTTCTCGTCGGCCAGTAAAGCCGCCCTGTTGGAGTGGAACTGCTCCAGGGCCCCGAGGACGCCCTCGAACAACAGGGTCAGCTTGGCGTTGGTAGTCCCGCTGCGCTCTGGGGCGTACCTCACATTTGGCATCCCCATGGTAGCCAGCTACGTGGTGATCCTGCCGGCGATGTCCTCGACGCGGCTGATCCAGCGATCCTCGCCCTCCACAAAGTCCTTGTGGCTGGCAGCTTCGTTCTTCCGTTGCAGCTTCTCGGCCTCCAGATCCTTGGCCAAGCTCTCCAACAACATCCCCTCGAGACCCTCCAGCTTCAGCTTGAGGTCTTTGATGGAGTTTTTGGCCTCGGAGAGCTCCCCGGCCCCGCTGACGGCCGTGCCATGCGCCTCCGTCAGGGCACCGTTGAGCGTGTCCTTCTCCTGGGACAGCTTCAGGGCCTGGCCCTTCCGCTCGTCCCGCTCCACCTCCAGCTCCTTCACCTTGCCGGCGTGAACCAGAGCCTGGGCATCGAGTGCCTCCCTATGCCTCTGCTCCAGCTCTTGGGTCTGCTGCACGACAAGTTTCTCCACCTCCTCGTCCTTGGCGCGGAGTTTGGCGTCGATATCCGCCTCGCGTTTGGCAAGATCCTCCTCCTGGGAGTTCAGCGCGGCCTGGTGCTAGGTCCGAGCGGCCTCGGCTGCAGCGGCCAAGCTCTCCGCCGTCTCCTGGGCCTTCTCAATGTCGGCCAGCTTCGTGGTGAGCTCCACGTCACGCTTGGTCAGCTCGCTCTGGGCAGCCTTCAGCTCTTCGCTAGCTTGGCGGAACCAAGCCCGCGCCTCGGCGACGCGCACCTTGAGGTCCGCCTCCGCCTTGTCCATCGTTGCCATCCTAGACTTGGCCTTGTCTAGGCGGGCGCGGTGGAGCGCCTGGAGCTTCCGGAAATTTGCGCCCATGGCCTGGAGAAGCCGCTCCTCCTAAGAGCCATCGCCACCGGCGCTCGGCTCGTCGACGACCTCGAGCCCGGCGGCGGCAAGCACCTCTTCGTCGAACACCTCTCCCTCGATGGGCGCCCTGGAGCTGGACGACCCGGGGAGGTGGACGATGAGGTCGTCGGTCACCCTCAGACACCTGCCGGAGCCGGAGGTAGCGGAGGAGGAAGGTTGGTCATCGACCACCTCCTCCTCGTTCGCGGCCTTGCCGGCCTCCCCGGCAGGCCCCTTGCCGAGCTCCCCGGCGGCCCCCTTGGCGGCATCTTCGGCAGCATCGTTGGCGGTCTCCTCGGCAGCGATCTTCTCGGCCTCTGCCGCGGCGTCCTTGGCGACATCCTCGATGATGGCGTCCATGTCCTCCTGGTCCGCCGACGGACGATCTGGATACCAAGAAGGGGATGAGACAAAGCCAAGACCAAGAGCCAGCAAGGAAAGAAAAAGAACAGGGGCGAAAGGCGTACGGCTTACCAGCGCCAGGCTAGGAAGCAGAGGTCCCCTCCCCGCCAACATTTGGCACCGAGGCAAAGCCACCGGCACCCGAGTTCTCCACCTCCTCCATGTGCGTGGGCTCGGTGCTTGGCGCCCTTGCCGGGGATGCCTCTTGGGGCGGCGTGGTCGATGGGGGCGGTGTGTTGGGGGTAGCCCTCTGTGGCTCCTCCTGCTGCTGTCCTCCACCTGCGACCACGGCAAGGTCAGCACCAAGAGATCGTGCCCCCAACACATGTTGACGAGGGGTGAGTGATGAACTTACGCTGGGGGCTGTGCGGGGGGCTGCTGTCCGGGCTGCTCAACGCCACCAGTGGTGCCCATGAAGTACCCGCCGGGGGCGGGCAGCCCGCCGAGGCCTTGGCCCTCTTCACCCTCTGGGCTAGCGTCTCCGCATCCCTGCAAAGGTGAAAACAAGTCAAGACAAGCGGCATGGATTGAGGAGACGGAGATGACAGAAAGGAGCAAGATACTTACTCGTCATCCACCCCCTCCTCTGTTGCCTTCCTCTTCCTCCTTAGGCTGAGGGACCCGAAGTCAAAGGTGACCTCCGCATCGACGTCTGCCGGAGGTGGGGAGGAGGGCGGAGTCTGCGCGCGCTCGGATGAACAGGAGGCAGATGCTTTCTTCTTCGCCACCGCGGCCTTCACCACCTTCTTCGCCGCCGCGGCCCTCGTCTGACGCGCGGACTACTCCGAAGACTTTGGCCGCTGCGCGGCCTTGACGGGTCGGACCGGCTCGCTAGAGGTGGCCCACCGCAGGACCCGCCCTCTCCCCGTGGCCGGAGGATCGACAGCATCCGCCTCCTCCTCCGATGACTCGTCGAACACATCCTCGACGAGAGGAGCCCCGGTGTCGGTGCTGCCGGCCTCCTCGGCAAGCTTCGCCTCCATTGCCCTGGCGGCGATATAGTCCAGCTCTGCCTGGGTGGTGTCCTGGACGAGCAGCGGCTCGGCGGTGACGTACCCCTCATGCAAGGTGTCGAAGAACTCCTGCACTTGAATTTCCTCCAGCTCGACCCAGCTCGGGTCAAGGCCATGCGCGTTGAGGTCCGGCATCATGGCGATAATGTCAGTCCGGTGCGAGTTGTTGCTCAGCGGGACCACTCCTGCCGGCAACTTGAACAAGGGCCCCTTGGCGACCTTGTCGGCCTTCGCCGCAGCCCTCGCGGCCTTGCCGGCCCGCTCGACCTCGCTATCGCGGTTCACGTCGAGCTGGAAGAGCCGCTGGCAGAAGTGGGCGTGCCCCATCACCATGAAGTTGTGGTCGAGGCGGGGGCAAAACCTCATGATGTCGGCGGCGTTCGTGAAGAGCCAGGCCGGCCTCCCCTTGTTATGCAGTGGAGCAATCCGCCGGCGGATGAAATCCGCCCCAATCATCTCAAGGGTGAGCCCAGCCTCGGTAAGGCGAAGGATCCTGGTGGTGGCGAGCGTGAGCTTCGCGTCGTCGGCGTCGACGTCGCTCCAATCGCCCCGGCGAACAGGCGGCGCGTCGCGGACCCGACAAAAGTCCGGCGGGTCCTTCTCCTCAATCCAGCACCACCGGCCCCGCCATTCTTCCCACATCTCCTTCATGGCGCCCTCCGGGTATGCCCCCTTGGCCCGTGGGATCCAGGTGACACAACCAGAAATGGCGCCCCCCGGTTGGATCCGAGGGAAGAAGTAGTGGCGGAAGAGCGCCGTGTTGGGGTGCACCCTGGCGAAGCCCTCGCAGAGGTGCGCGAAAAGAGCCATGCACGCCACGGCATTCGGAGTGAAATCCAAAAGGTGGAAGCCGTAGGTGTGCATGACATCACTGAAGAAATCGGCGAAGGGGGGACAGAGCCCGCAGGAGAAGTAGTCGACAAAGAATGGATACCAATTTGGGGCGGCCTCGGCGCAATTGGCGGGGATGACGCACGTGGCTGGATGCCCCGTCATCTCTCCCCCGTATTGCACCCCCACAGGGGTTTGAAGGCCTCTCGGAGCTCAAACACGTCGACCGTCGAGGGGAAGTAGGCGAGCTGCACCCACTGCGCCGCCAACCCACTCTCCGGCGGCTCCGTCGCTCCGGCGTCCTTGGCCACTCCCTTGCCCTTGGTGGATTTGGGCGCCATGGCGGCTGGGGGGAGCAAGAGACAGAAGACGGCGGATACGCAGCGACGGCGGGCAAAGGCGAAAGCTTAGGAAGGAAGGAGAAGGGGGCGGCAGCTCTGAGATTGGAGAAGACGCGGGAAGGGGGGTAAAGTGAGCAGCACGCCCGCGGTTATTCCTTTTTACGGGGAAGGCGCGGGCCGCCTCCTATCCCATTAACTGCGATGTGACGCATGCGTGCGGGAACCACCCCACGCATGCCCCCCACGTCACGCATGACCCCCCCACGTTGAGCGTTCAACGCGGGTCGTGGGGAAGCGCGGCGGACGAAGATCTACTGCGGTGGAAATCCGCGCCGCCTACCCGCGCACCGTTCTGGGCCTGACCCAACAACGTGTCGCGCTTATGTGTGGCCCAGGCCCGGGGGCTCCAGTCGGTGTACAAAATTAGGGGCACCCCTTTATACCCCTTTACTTGTGCACGGGCAGTCGGAGCCGCGCGCCATGGCCACACTAAGCATGGCAGAGGAGGGTAGACGGAGAGAAGCCGAAGCACAAGACGGTCAAGGCGACGCCAAGACCAAGAACACAAAGGACAGAAGGGCGAAGCAGGCTCCCCTGGCAAGACCCTTGCCGGGGCAGCCTCGGCAGCCCCGACAAGGGCCTTGCCGAGGCGGCACGCCCGACGCCAACGGAGTGAGCCACCCTTGAGCCCACGGGTTCGAACTCAACCAACTACATTGGAACTAGGGCTCGGGAGGCACCTCCGTTGTGGCATGCAGATCTTTGTCAAGACCATAGAGATATGAGATCGGATGAGAACCAGAAGACGGCAACCCTCAACGGGATCCTTGCCGAGGAGATCCACAAGACCCCCGGCAAGCGCCTTGCCGGGGATGACTGCAACGCCACGGCAAGACCCTTGTCGGGCCCCCGGCAAGGCCCTTGCCGAGGGCGTCAGCGGGGCCACAACCAGGCCTGCTTCGACCAAGACTCCACCGCCGTCCCCAAGCAGCTGTTATCTCAACCAGCTAGGCAGGCACCTGCGTGGCGACGGGCGGCTTCCAAGCCAACTCAGCAAGCACCTGCGTGGTGGCATGCAGATCTTCGTGAAGACCCTACCACCGCGCCACCTCAGCTGCCTGCCTGCCTACATGGCGCCGCATGCATCGATGGCCTGGGCGCATGTCGAAGCAAGGCGAGGCGGCGACGGACTGGACGGGCCTCGTTCCCGCCCCCGATAAAGCTAAGGGACACCTAAGCTATGGATTAAATGCGTCTTGTCCTGTAACACGGGCGATAAGCTCGCAACACTATAGACCTTTCCACCTCCTGTGTGCCACTGTGGCAGCCCCTTTCGACTATAAAAGGAGGCCCATGGCGTACTGGAGAGGGATTCGGCTCTTTTGAACTACGCAGCCACCATAGCTAGTTCGAGAGCTCAAGAACTGTCTAAAATACACACCAAAGCAGGACTAGGGTATTACGCATCCTCGCGGCCCGAACCTGGGTAAACGATCCTTGTGCTGACTGTTAATCCTGCTCTTCTCACAACCCCGCGCCCCGACAACCGTAGTAGGGATTCTTGTGATCCCATAGGTGTCGATTCCCACTGACACTTGTATTGCCAAGTAGTACATTATAAAAGCATCAAACAAACATATATCTATGTCCTATGGTCACTGCATTGTCTTGCCAAATCAAAATAGAAACAGGGTTCAAATCATATCAGCTCAAGACAAAGCAGCACTGAAACAATACAAAGCGTGGGAAACTACACGGCACAACAAGATTTTCAGATGGGTACGTTGTGCCATTGGAGTTTCAGATTGGTCTACATGTACAAAAATACTATTGGCTTTGTTGTGATGATGCTAGTAATGTGCATGATATGAGAAGTCAACAGAATTGAAATTGAAATTGAAATCGATAGAGCTATTTATAAGAGCAAACCTGTTAAAGAAACATCTGTAAACATACCTGTTGTGCCATTGGAGTTTCGATTGGATCCTTCAATTTAAAAATAAGTTTGTATGAGTAATACAATGATACAAGAGCAAAGCAGTATGCACGATAGCAATGGAATCTTAAATGAGAACAATTGTTCTTCAGGTTTAAGCACTTGTTCTACATGAACAGAGTACAGTAAAACGCAAGCCTATAGTACTTAAAAATAAAAAATGAGCTCATAGACCTGACCACATTCTTGGTTCGGGACAAGTACAGAACAAGGCGTTCCCAGTCATCGTCCAGTAAATGTGTCTGAGGAGAACATAAGGGAATTTGATGAGTTTCTTTGCTAGTGAAGTATGTTTTCTTCAGGAAATTCCGATACTGCACCAAGCATTCTTGAAGACAGCAAAGGTATTAGCACAGGTTACCTCATCCTGAGTTTCCAAATCGGTCCTTCTCTATAGAGAAAAATGGCAAAATTTGTTGTATTATAACCATCATGGAGGTAGAATGTATGGGACAAAGCAAAGTAATCGCCATGAATAACATTACTTACACATAACTCCTGGATAAACATCTGCAACCGGCATTTTCCTTCATCTTCAGTATAATATTTCCATGATGGGAAGATACGCACATAGGATTTAACAACATCAAATGCGATAGATGCTAAACTACGAATGGTTGGTTGTGCTTCCTCCATAGGAATAGGTGTACTAACTGTTGGAGTTGGGGTTCGCCGTGGTAGTACTTGCACTTTGGGCACTGGAGCTGCCTTACTAACTACTCTTGTTTGGGAGCTCTGTGGTGGAGATGGTGTTGTGTTAATAGGAACTGGGTTACTATCTGCTGGGGTTGGGGTTAGATTGGGTGAAGCTGGTTCTCTGTCCATCACAGTAGGGGTACAATCTGCAAGAGTCTGGGTTATGTGTGGTAGGGCTGGTCCTCGTGCATGTACAACCGGGGTGCTATCTCCACCAAGAGGTAGCACTGTTTTATTTGAAGACCGTGTTTTTAGTCCGCTAGATGCTGCCATCACCCGCTCCAATTCAAATGGCTGATAAACACGAAACATAGTTGAATGTGCAGACATTGTATGAGAGACATATGCAATAGATAGTGTGGAAAAAAGAGGGCATGAAATAGTTGAAATGTATATTGTCTAACTAAAATAGATAGCATGACATAATTTCACATATATGATGTCTATCTAAACTGGATAGCATAGCATGACATAATTCGAAGATATGATGACTAACTAAACAGGATGGCATGAGATAATTATATGATTTCTTTAGTAAACAGGTTCGCATGACATAATTCACATACATGTTATATAAGTAATCATGACCGCATGATTTAATCCACATATGTGATTTATATGCTAAGCAGAGGGCATTCGCATATATGATGTCTGAACTAAGAATATGGTGTTGAATATTGTGTATATGATGTCTAAAATATGCAATGCAAGACACCATATGCATGATATGAGCAGTATAATCATGACAAGTTAGAGCATACACCTCGGTGGGGGAATAGGACTGGTCATCTATCTCTGAATCCATCTCTGAGGAGCTATCGGGACCCAACAAGAGATCTCCTTCGACGGGTAGCACTGTCTGCTCTGAAGGCCTTGTTTTCACTCTAGATTTTCCATCACCCACTCAAATGAATGATTCACAGGAAAAGTAGTTTAATGTACAGACATTGTCGACAAATGGAAATGTAATGAACAAAAGGATGGGCAAGATATCATTCAGATATATGATGCCTGGTTAAACAAGATGGCATTGCATATTTCACATATAATATGGCTGGCTAAAAGACATGAGACTGCATAATTCCCATATATGGTATAGAAACTAAACAGGTGGCATTACAGAACATGTCTAAACTAAGCAGATGACATATATGATGTCGAAAGTAGGCACTGTAAGGCAACATATGCCTGATATGACTAACATCATCATGCCAAGTTAGAGCAAACACCTTGGGGGTAAATAGGAGTGGTCAGTTGTGCCTGAATCCGCCTCAGAACAGATATCTTCCTCTGGATTACAATCTGGAGAGGGGGGGTTTGCCATTGAACCCACCAAGGAGCGATGTCTGCATGACATTGTATTGCCGTGCAAATTCTTGTCTTTTTCTCTACATGTTCAGCATGACTGTGTACAATATCTGACATGCATACAAAAAAATAGTGAGATTATGTAAGGAGAGCATGCAGAAATCTAGAGTGATGGTAACAACTAGTGGATGGATCCAAAAATAATGATAGCAGGCTGATGATTGCTTTAATTTAATAAAAGACAGATGATGATTGCTTTACTATTTGTTTCCCACCCAAGATGAACAACATAGGCATAACCTAGGTGAACCAGATATTAGACAGAGATACTATTCATTGTTGCCTCAATATGTGCCCCAAACCTAATTTTAAAACTCAAGTTTGAACATTAATTTGGACTTGACTTGGAGTCTAAGAGGTGAACAGGACAATAAAATAGCAGGTACTATTAAGCAATGCATAACATAAGCAGAAACAAAAGAGTGCGACCTCTCTTGTGGACTGATACGTCTCCAATGTATCTATAATTTTTTATTGTTCCATGCTATTATATTAACATTCTTGGATGTTTTATAATCATTTTATAGTCATTTCATATCATTTTTTGGTACTAACCTATTAACATAGTGCCAACTGCTAGTTGTTGTTTTTTGCATGTTTTTACAAAGCAGGAAATCAATACCAAATGGAGTCCAAACGCAGCAAATCTTTTTGTGGAGTTTTTTTGGACCAGAAGACAACGAATGGACCGAAGAAGCACCTGGGGGGGTGCTCCGAGGGGAGCACAACCCACCAGGGCGCGCCAGGATGCCCAGGCGCGCCCTGGTGGGTTGTGCCCACCTCGGGTGCCCCCTGGACCGCCTCTCTACTCTATAAATACCCCAACATTCCAGAAACCCTAGGGGAGTCAACCAAAACCAATTCCAGCCGCCGCAGAGTCCAGAACCACCAGATCCAATCCACACACCATCACGGAGGGGTTCACCACTTCCATTGGTGCCTCTCCGATGATGCATGAGTAGTTCTTTGTAGACCTTCGGGTCCGTAGTTAGTAGCTAGATGGCTTCCTCTCTCTCGTTTGATTCTCAATACAATGGTCTCTTGGAGATCCATATGATATAACTCTTTTTGCGGTGTGTTTGTTGGGATCTGATGAACTTTGAGTTTATGATCAGATCTATCTTTTTATCCATGAAAGTTATTTGAATCTTCTTTGATCTCTTATATGCATGATTGCTTATAGCCTCATATTTCTTCTCTGATATTTGGGATTTGTTTGGCCAACTTGATCTATTTATCTTGCAATGGGAAGAGGTGCTTTGTAGTGGGTTCAATCTTACGGTGCTTGATCCCAGTGACAGAAGGGGAACCGACACGTATGTATCGTTGCTACCAAGGATAAAAGGATGGGGTATATTTCCACATAAATAGATCTTGCCTACATCATGTCATCGTTCTTATTGCATTACTCCGTTTCTCCATGAACTTAATACACTAGATGCATGCTGGATAGCGGTCGATGTGTGGAGTAATAGTAGGAGATGCAGGCAGGAGTCGGTCTACAAATGTTGGACTTGATGCCTATATAATGATCATTGCCTGGATATCGTCATGATTATTTGAAGTTCTATCAATTGCCCAACAGTAATTTGTTTACCCTCCGTTTGCCATTTTTCTCGAGAGAAGTCACTAGTGAAACCTACGGCCCCCGGGTCTCTTTCTCATATTATTTGCCTTTGCGATCTATTTTCCTTTGCTCTTATTTTCAGATCTATTAAACCAAAAATACAAAAATACCTTTCTGCAATTTATTCTTATTTATTTTATTTGGAGTTCGATCTATCAATCTACTACAATTTATTCACGTCCGTTTGCCCATTTTTGGCGCCGTTACCCGAAAGGGATTGACAACCCCTTTAATACGTCGGGTTGCGAGTATTTGTTATTTGTGTGCACGTGCCATTTACGTATTGTTGCTTGGTTCTTCTACTGGTTTGATAACCTTGGTTTCATCACTGAGGGGAATACCTACCGTCGCTGTGCTGCATCATTCCTTCCTCTTTGGGGAAATACCGACGTAGCTTCGAGCCGCATCAAAAGGAATTTCTGGCACCGTTGCGGGGGAGGATCTTCAACAAATACCAGGTTCCTAATTATAAATCTCATCTCCTTGCAATTTACATTATTTGCCATTTACCTATCGTTTTCCTCGCCCCCACTTCAAAAAAATTTGTCGTTTCATTCGCCCTCTTTTTCTTTCGCCGTTTTCTCGTTGGATCTACCCTTTTGTTTGCAATCATGAGTGATTTCGGTATGGCACCAACAGATGATGTCCTAACTCCTAAGATTGGTTGTACGGGCAATCTAGATGCTAAAACTTTTATCTTGGGGCAAGGGAACGTTATGGGAAAAGAACGTATCCAAGAATTTTTCAATTGTCTAGGAAATTTAAGTCTTGATGATTCTCCTATATTTAGGACTACTAGATCTTATGCGGATGCTATTTCAGCACTAGTTCTGAAACTTGAAAGTAAATTTATCCGTACTCATCCTACTTTGCAAAGGTTGTTTTTTGAGCTTCCCATCATAAAGAACCCTAAAGCTAAAAAGTTGGTCACTCTCGTTCTCATGAATGAATTTGACTACATAATACGAGAAGCTAGGGAAATCTTTGATTTTTATGGTATGAATCGTGAAAAGCCCGTGATAGATGAAATTCTTTACAATAATGATTATGTGTTAAGACATTTTCTTGGGGATAATAAAATATTTGATGAGAATCTTAAAAAGGAAGTCCCCATTCTTGATGTAATCCAGCAAGTTTTCAATAATGTTAATCAACATTACTCTTGGATTGTTGCCGGAAATCAACGCGGTTATGATAATGGGCAACTTAAAAGTGCTAAGGTTTCTAAGGACAATATGTTTTATGTTGTTTTTACAAAACCCCATGATGAAACCGCTTCTAAAACAATTAAGAAGAAGGATGACAAAACTTAGATCCTTGCTTAATGCCTAGCTAAGGGCATGAAACAATAGCGCTTGTTGGGAGGCAACCCAATGAATAAATTTTATTTTTGCTTTGCTTTCTGTTCATGAGTGTTAGCACAATTATGCTACTTCAATGATTGTGTTTTTCATGTTTTAGTTAGTGTTTGTGCCATGTAAAGCCTTTAGGATCTTCTTGGGTGATAGTTGTTTTATCTTGCTGAAAAACAGAAACTTTCGTGCTCACGAAAACAATTCTCATTTCTAACCAGAGCGTGATAAAATACCAATTCTTTTTGCAGAAGATTAATATACAAATTGCTCAGGTTTTTCTAATTTATCGAGATTTTTGGAGTTTCAGAAGTATTCGAAATATCCAGATTACTACAGACTGTTCTGTTTTTGGGAGATTCTGTTTTCTTTGCGTTGTATGCTTGTTTTGATGATTCTATGGTTTTCTTTGATGAGTTTTTGCCATAGAAAAGTTGGGATACAATATATATAATGCAAGAACAAAATATGAATTGGTTTTATACAGTACTTATAATTTCTTATACTAACAGATCTCACGAAGTTTTTGTTGAGTTTTGTGTGATTGAAGTTTTCAAGTTTTGGGTTATCTTACGATGGATGAAGGAATCAGGAGTAAGAAGAGCCTAAGCTTGTGGATGCCCCGGCATCCCAAGCTATTATCCAAAGAGAGCAAGCAACTAAGCTTGGGGATGCCCCTCGGGGCATCCCCTCTTTCTTCTAACGACCATCGGTATTTTCTTGGAGCTATATTTTTATTCGTCACATACTATGTGTTTTGCCTGGAGTGTCTTTTATGATATGAGTCTTTGCTTGTTTTATTTTGTGTTTTAAGTCTTGATTCCTTGCTGGACACACCTATTTGAGAGATCCAAAATTATGCCATGACTTGTTAGAATTGCTCTCTATGCTTCACTTAAAAAAAATTATGAGCTATGGACTTGCTCTAGTGCTTCACTTATATCTTTTTGAGCATGGTGTGCTTTAGTATTTTTGAAGAAATGCTCTCTTGCTTCACTTAGATTTATTTGAGAGTTAGTAAAATTTTCATGAAATTCTCTCTTGCTTCACTTAAATTAATTTGAGAGAAAGAAATTTTATGCTCATGATCTTAACTTATATTTGTTTGAGCTTATCAAAAGCAATACATGAAAATTAGTTGCAAAGTGATAGATATCCAGGAAGGATATAATAAAAAAATTCATGAAGATCATTGGACAAAATAAACTTGATTCGTAGTAATAGTTTCGAGATATGATGATGTGATATGTGAGTCATCTTGATGAGTAATTATGCTTTAGTAAGAATATTGGTGTTAAGGTTTGTGATTCCCTATGCAAGCACGAAAGTCAATAATTATGCAATGAAATTATATCCTACTTGTGGTGCATTATTCCGTGTTAATTATGCTTAATGCTCGCTTATGAGATTATTCGTTTCTTGGTTGGTCGCTTCTCAATCTTTCGCTAGCCTTCATTTTGCACTAAGTATGATCACTACTTGTGCCTCCAAAATCCTTTAAACCAGTTTTGCCACATGAGTCCACTATACCTACCTATATGCGGTATTCTTTTGCCGTCCTAAGCAAATTTGTATGTGTCATCTCCAATATTCAAAATAAATTTCTCTTTTGTGTGCTCGTACCGCTCGCGAGGCGGTGAGGGGTGGCTAATATTTTCCATGCTAGATGTGTTATTCTCACGACGAGTGTTTATTCACTTGTCATTGCACGAGAGTAAGGCAAAGGTATAAGAGATGCCCAGTCCCGAAATGACAAATGAATTTACTTGATGTTCTAAAATAATAAATTCCTTGGAAAGTGTTGGTATGGAAGGCACCCATGGATACGGTTAGCCATGGAAAGTGAATGCATGGTAGAAAAAGGAATAAACTTTAATTTCTATTTGGGAACCACCTATGATATATCTAGCATGGCAAGTGTTGCGAACTCTAAGTCGTTTTCGTTGGTGGGAAAAGTATGCCTCTCAAAATGTTTTTATCTCTCAATTTTTGCTTTGAGCTCTGGCACCTCTACAAATCCCTACTTCCCTACATGAAGGGCCTTTCTTTTACTTTATGCAATTTTTATTTTTGAATTTGAGTCTCCATCTTCTCTTATAAAGCACCAACTAGGGGGCACTATGATCGTACTTGAGCATTGCACTACTGCAGGATGCTGCTAACGCGACACTATGATCAGAGACCCTTTCATGAAACTGTGTGCGATGCATTATTGCAGACGGGGATGTAAAAAAACCGTCAAAAGAGGTGCAAAACGTTTGCGATGGCGGAGCCATCAAACACGGTTCAGATTTTAGTTGCGTGTGCGATACAGGGCACACAGTTAATCCATTGAACTGTTTGCGATGAGGCAGAACAACAGAAACGGGCAGCCATATCAATGTGTGTGCGATATATGGCATATAGTTTGCTCCGATGAACTGTTTGCTATTAAGGAGTGCAACAGAAGCGGTTAGCTAGATCAAAGTGTGTGTGATATACGACATACGGTTCACTCGGAGGAACTGTTTTCGATTAGGGAACACAACAGAAATGGTTCAACTTAACAAGATGTGTGCGATACGTGGCAAACATCTGACTCGGATGAATGGAGCGCGCCGTGGCTGCCTCAATGGCGAGCAAAACGCTCGGACGGACGTGAGCAGAGCGCGCCGTGGCCGCCTCAACGGTGAGCAACCACGTGGTCAACCTTCTGCCATCAATAAATTCTGACCTTGTTTCTCGTCACATTGCAGATTACAACGCAATAAGTAATTGCAAATCTGTTCACACCTATCAAACTAATATGTGTTCACACTTAGCACCGGGCTATAAAAACTACCCACTCGAAAATTACTTCACAGTTCCTCTCCTCATCACCCACAAAACTGGTCTTTCCTGTCAAGTCGTTCCTCCATGACCGGTAGGAGGAGTTTAGGGTGGCCATATAACCAGGCAACAAAGACCAACGCCGCGGAAGCACTAGAGAGGTCTCGCCGCCAAGCCGCAGCTATAGCAGAGATGTCCTGGCGTGCCGTGGAGCCCTCGAAGGAGCTCTCACGGGCACGCAAGGGCTCTCACAAGCGCATTCGCGGTGTCGGCCATCGCGACGAGCTGGCGTTTCTGAAGTCCTTCGCCGGCGATGACGACATTCTCGCTGGCATCACTACGCAGTAGGAGCTGATCGACGGCTTGATGAAGCTGCTCAAGATCAGCGATGCCTTGGTTGACAAGGTGACTGGCCTCGTCGAGCAACTCATGGGTGACAATGCGAAGCTCCTCAAGGCGCTCGTCGAGAAGGAGGAGGAGGCCGCCGGCTGGAAGATGCTGCATGAGCAGAGCAGTGCCTCGGGGATGATGCTGACATCGTTCATCGAGGAACTGATGGGTGACTTGAGGAAGCTCTGGATCGAGCACGAGCAGGAGGTGGAGGAATCCATGGCTGCTTTCAAGCAAAGTCGTGAGGAATTGAAGGAGCTGGAGGATGTCGTCGCCCGGCGATCCATCGACGAGTAGAGACAGTAGCGACCCAGATCATTTTCTGCAATTTCCTTCTTCTCTTGCCCCCGTGTCTTCCAGGCTTTGACGCATGTGCCATTTTAAATTATCCGGAATATGTAAGACAATTATTATCTGCGCCATTAGAAATTTGTCTTCGTATTATCCGTTGCCATTTTATTTGTGGTCGTATTATCTGTTGCCCTATGTGGCAATTTAAATTAGGGCGGAATACGAGTTGAAAACACGAACAAAGCAAATGCTGCCATGGGATCACAAGAAAACACCCTCCGTCCAAGTGCTTTAATTAACCCATTAATGGAGATGTTGTGAGCGAGGCAGGCGGCGGCTGGTGCATGGAGGTCAAAGAGCTCGCTTCCCGGTGAGCATGGCGGCCTTGCTGCTTGCACGTGTCCACTCAAGCCTGCGAGGTGGACAGGATGCACAAGTCCCGTCGAGCCTGCGCGGCGGACTGCTCGCACGTGTCCCGTCGAACCTACACGGCGGACTTCTCGCGCTCATGCCGTCTAATCAAACAGCTGCACGCACGCCGCCGAGTATGGTTAAATTTCGACACAGTTAATATAATACAACCGTTTGCGATATTAACGTGTTAGCTTTTAATTTGTTTCAAAAAGAACTTCGTTGGATACTAATGTGTGCGCCTCTTCTCAAACTAGACAATTATTTTACCACGGCATATATGTGCCATGTCATGAAACCATGCCAAGTTTCATGTTTTTTGGGTGAGTTTTTGATTTACTAGGATTTAAAAACCGAGGTTCTCAATGTTTCAGGACGACGACAAGTTTGTAATTCATTCCCATTCCTTAAATGATACCTAAACATGCACCCAATGACAAATGTATGATTTCCCACCCATTTTGCTTCACTTGAGCATGTGCTTGTAGTTCAAATTTGAATAATGGACTACATTAAATGCGTAGATAACTTAGCTAGTAATATATACAATGGCCAAACGAACCCTGAATAGTTTCAGATTTCAGCACGACACTCCTGTTATTCTATGTTGCCTGTGTAGAAAACAAACTTCAAGGCGAGAAGAGGCAACGATTATCGTTTCGCCCACAAGAGGGGTATGTTTCCCTACCGGAACCACGAGGGTTGCGGTAGGCTCCGGTTTGTAAGAGGCTTGTAATATCGCTTCGCCAAAATTGGACAATTATATGTACCATGTAGTGACACCATGCCAAGTTTCATGATTTCCTAGTGAGTTTTGGATTTACAGAGATTTAAAAACCGAGATTCGCAATGTTTGTGGCCAAGCCAGGACGGCGAGACGGTTGAATTCGTTCCCATTCGTTCCATGGGACCTAAACATGCACCCCAAGGAAACATGTACGTTTTTTCTTGCCATTTTGGTGCACTCGAGCATGTATTTGTAGTTCGGATTTGAATTACGGATATTAAATGTAGAAAACTCAATTAATGAATAAAAAGGTCAAACGAACCCTGAATAATTTCTAAGTTTAGCGCGAATCTTCCGTTGTTCCGTGTTGCGTGTAGAAGAAAGTACGAGGCTAGAAGAGGGAGCGATTATCGTTTGGACCACAAGGGGACACGTTCCCTATCGAAACCACGAGGGTTCTTGCGACAGGCTCCAGTTCGTAAGAGGTTTGTAATAAAGCTTGGACCAAATTGGCAATGTGTTTACCACGACATATATGTGCCATGACATGACACCATGCAACCTTTGATGACTTTCTGGTGAGTTTTGGATTTATGGGGATTTAAAAACCGAGATTCGAAATGATTGAGGATGAGCCAGGACACCGGTACGGTTGTAATTCGTTCCCATTCCTGGCATGGGACCTAAACATGCACCCAAGGACACATGTATAATTTTTCTAACCATTTTGGTGAACTGGAGCATCTATTTGTAGTTCAGATTTGAATTATGGACATTAAACGCCTAGGAAACTCAATTAGTGTATAAAAAGGCCAAACGAACCCTGAATAAGTTTAAATTTCAGCATGCATATCATGTCGTTCCATGTTGCCCGTGGAAGAAAATACAAGGCGAAAAGAGGCAGTGATTACGTTTTGCCCACAAGGGGAACACGTTTCCCTATCGGAACCACGAGGCTTGTTTGAGAGAAGCTCCGGTTTGTAAGAGGTTTGTAATAAAGCTTGGCCCAAATTGGACAATGTTTTTACCACGAGATAATGTGCCATGACGTGACACCATGCCACCTTTGATGACTTTCTGGTGAGTTTAGGATTTACGGGGATAAGAACCGAGATTCAAAATATTTGAGGATGAGCCAGGACGCGGGTACGGTTGTAATTCGTTCCCATTCCTGGCATGGGACCTAAACATGCACCCAAGGACGCATGTATAAATTTTCTAGCCATTTTGGTGAACTGGAGCATGTATTTGAAGTTCAGATTTGAATTATGGGAATTAAATGCCTAGGAAACTCAATTAGTGTATAAAAAGGCCAAACAAACCCTGAATAAGTTTAAATTTTATCACGATATCTTGTCATTCCATGTTGCCCGTGGAAGAAAATACAAGGCGAAAAGAGGCCGTGATTACGTTTCGCCCACATGAGGGACACGTTCCGTATCGGAACCACGGGGCTTCTTTGAGAGAAGCTCCGGTTTGTAAGAGGCTTGTAATAAAACTTGCGCCAAAATGGACGAAACAAATTCCTCGACATATATGTGCCATGTCGTGACACCATGCCAGGTTTCACAATTTTCGGGTGAGTTTTGGATTTACTGGGATTTAAAAACCGAGATTCTTCTCACGAAATGTTTTCAAATAGCACACGGTTCGCTCACAAAAGCCGTGTGCCTACCAAACCATGGCCGATGCCCCCTCCCCCCTGCTGCGCGCATGATCTGAGTCATGCGTTCTGATTGGCCAGAACCCAAACCCCACGGATCGTACGTGTGCGCCATTGGATGCTCCCAGATCGAACGGCAACCCTGAGCCCTTTTGACAGCACATGCAGTACATGGGTAAGCACTGTACGCATGCGTTGTGCTAGCTCACGCTTCCTTCTCTACTAGGTTTTCTAAACAGGCTACCGTTTCTCGCCACTCCTCTCATCGGTTTCCCGCCTCTTCTCCCATTTCCCGCTACCAGTGTCAGTGCTCATTGAAGGCTAGCGGCGACACACCGGCCATGTAAATATCCCACATAGTTTCTAAAAGCACAAATGTGTGTGATAGGAGGGAGTAGGTCCCATAGGGTGACCAGCGTGAAACGCCTTAATGGCAAGGAGGCAATTCTTATCAGCAAGGGGCAGCTTCCCATCCGCTAGCCTAGTCAAATAGAACGCAGAAGTTAAGCGTGCTCGGGATGGATTAGTCCAAGGATGGGTGACCTGGTGGGAAGTTGCGTATCTCAAGCTTCATTTAAATGGCAATTATATAAACCTTGGGATCCTTGTTTTGCTAATTTGTAGACTATGTTTTTATGGGTTATTTTTTGCTCTAAAAATTAAAGAATCATTGGCTTGACCTGTCATGGCGATTATATAAACCTACTATGTTTTTATGGGTTATTTTTTGCTCTATAAAAAATTAAAGAATGATTGACTTGACCTGTCATGGCGATTATATAAACCTTTCTCAGGTTGCATGCACGGTATAGGGGGCAGGGTGTTCTCCTCGGGCATGTCTCCCTTGTGCGGCTTATAGACGCGGCACATATCTGTGGGATCCCCGAGGTATATATATTATCCTTTACCGACAATTAGGGGGGCCCACACAATCTATCCCTTTGACCCAACAACGAGAAGGGTTTGACCATGATGGTTTCCTATTGATACTAGTAAGGTACACGTGCATCACACACATGAGATTTGGTAACCAAATTAAGAATAAATACTACACTATAGCATGTAAGCTTTAAGTCATATATGCATGATGTAGATGTTCGTTTAATTGTTATAGTTCATCTCATCCAAAATCAATTAGATTTATAAAAAAATATTTTAAGATTCATGGAATAATTGTGCATTGTAAAGCATAAAGTAAAAACAAAAAGTGACAATTCATTTTTGATTGTTCCATGTTGTTATATTATCATTCTTGGATGTTTTATAATCATTTTACAGTCATTTTGTATCATTTTTGGATACTAACCTATTGACATAGTGCCAAGTGCCAGTTGCTGTCTTTTTGCATGTTTTTTACATCGCAGGAAATCAATACCAAACGGAGTCCAAACACAACGAAACTTTTTGTGGATTTGTTTGGACCACAAGACAACCAATGGGCCGAAGAAGCACCTGGGGGTGCTCCGAGGGGAGCACAACCCACCCGGGTGCGCCAGGAGGCCCAGGCGCGCCCTGGTGGGTTGTGCCCACCTCAGGTGCCCCCTAGACCACCTCTTTACTCTATAATACCCCAATATTCCAGAAATCCTAGGGGAGTTGACGAAAATCAATTCCAGCCGCCCTCAGAGTCCAGAACCACCAGATCTAATCTAGACACCATCACGGAGGGGTTCACCACTTCCATTGGTGCCTCTCCGATGATGCGTGAGCAGTTCTTTGTAGACTTTCGGGTGCGTAGTTAGTAGCTAGATGGCTTCCTCTCTATCGTTTGATTCTCAATACAATGGTCTCTTGGAGATCCATATGATGTAACTCTTCTTGCGGTGTGTATTTTGGGATCGGATGAACTTTGAGTTTATGATCAGATCTATCTTTTTATCCATGAAAGTTATTTGAATCTTCTTTGATCTCTTATATGCATGATTGCTTATAGCCTCGTATTTCTTTTGTGATATTTTGGTTTTGTTTGGCCAACTTGATCTATTTATCTTGCAATGGGAAAAGGTGCTTTGTAGTGGGTTCGATCTTACGGTGCTTGATCCTAGTGACAGAAGGGGAACCGACACGTATGTATCGTTGCTACTAAGGATAATACGATGGGGTCTATTTCTACATAAATAGATCTTTTATACATCATGTCATCGTTCTTATTGCAATACTCCGTTTCTCCACGAACTTAATACACTAGATGCATGCTGGATAGCGATCGATGTGTGGAGTAATAGTAGTAGACGCAGGCAGGAGTCGGTCTATTAATCTTGGACGTGATGCCTATATAATGATCATTGCCTGGATATCGTCTTGATTATTTGAAGTTCTATGAATTGCCCAACAGTAATGTGTTTACCAACCGTTTGCTATTTTTCTCGAGAGAAGCCACTAGTGAAACTTACGGCCCCCGGGTCTCTTTCTCATATTATTTGCCTTTGCGATCTATTTTCCTTTGCTTTTTATTTTCAGATCTATTAAACCAAAAATACAAAAACACCTTGCTGCAAATTATTCTTATTTATTTTATTTGGCATTCGATCTATCAATCTACTACAATTTATTCACATCTGTTTGCCAATTTCTGGCACCGTTACCCGAAAGGAATTGACAACCCCTTTTATACTTCGGGTTGCGAGTATTTGTTATTTTTGTGCAGGTGCCGTTTACGTATTGTCGCTTGGTTCTCCTACTGGTTCGATAACCTTGGTTTTATCACTAAGGGAAATACCTACCGTCGCTGTGCTGCATCATCCCTTCCTCTTTGGGGAAATACCAACGTAGCTTCAAGCCGCATCATGGACCCGTGTACTCTTTAGGTTCATCTGCTGAGTCGATGATGGTGATGTTGTTGCGGTGGGTGCCGGCGGCAAGGAAGTAGATCTGAGGCGGCGAAAGACGGTCAGGAGTCGTGATGTCTGGTTTGGTGGATGCTTCTGTTGATGGAGCAGCACAAGTGAGCTGGACGATGTCGCGGCAGGAGCAGGACAAACCACACATAGTTTTCTTCGACACCTACGTGTAACTGAAATAATTCTGTAAGGGCTCCTTTGGCTTGTTGGATTCTAAAAATGCAGGGATAGGAAAAACACCGGAATAGGATAGGAATGCACGTGGGAAACAGAGCATTTGTAAATACAGGATTTTTTGTCAACTTGGGTGTATGGTTCACAGGAATGGGAAGAGAAGAGGAATGCAAAGAAACATGGCCAAATTAAAGTGAAAGTGTGTACAATTAGAATGTTATTCTGCCATTAATGCACTTGGTCTTGTTTTCATGCATAGGATTTTGAAAAGTAGGTCCAGGTGGATGTTTTGCTCCATTCCTTTCAACAAAATGCATTTATAATTGGATAGTAGAGTGCCATAGGAAAATTTCCTAGTGCTATGCTTTTCCTTCAGTTTTTCCTTTGAACCAAAATAGCCCTAATGGATCGACATGAATGTAGAGTAGTAAGTGATGCAACAAGTGCCCAGCATCGTTGCCGTAGCCGTGTCGACCTTGGCATCATTGGGTTGGTCGTTGAAGAAGTTGAGGCAGAGGTGGTTGTCGAAGGTATGGAGGAAGATCTGAGGAATCTATAGACGGCGTCCAGGGCACTGCTCTGTTGTGATGGATGGTTCCGTTGTTGGTGCAGCTCCGGCGAGCTGTAAGACGTCAAGGCTGAAGCAGTACAAGACAGACATCATTAATCTCCGGCGATCCCCACGCCACCGCCCCAATACCACGCCCCCCACCGCCGGCGACCACTGCCCCCACCCTGAACCCTAAGATAGATAGTGGGGTACCTCTCTGGCGAGCCCCCCTCCCCGTTGCGGGTGGTTGTTCCTTAACTTCGGCGAGCCGTCCCCCCTGAAAATTGACTGACCCAAAAGTTGATTCAGTTGACTAAATTGTAGCTAAATCGGAACAGAGCAGCAGCACGAGCGAGGGGGAGAGCAGCAGTAGCAGCGCGAGCGAGAGCTGGAGCAGCAGATGCAGCGTGAGTGAGCGAGCGAGAACCGGAGTAGCAGCAGCAGATCCGGCTGGTATGGACGCCGCTGCCGAAGGGGCCTCGCACTGGGGGAGAGCCTCCATGGAGATGTCGCCATGGCGTGGGCTTCGAGGTAGCTGCGCCATGGGGGTGCAGGATGGAGCACTGTCGATGGCGGGAGGTCGAGTTAAGGAGAAGGTGCGACGCGAGGAGTGTACAACCTCTTTAGTGGCGCCGAGTAGGCCTCGGCTTCGTCCGAGGAGTCGGTGAGGATGCTGCGGTTCCAGTGGAGCGGGTTAAGGCAGTGTTGTAGGGATGGAGCAGCCGTGATAGACGAGGCGATCGTCGGAGCAGCTCCTTGGAGGTGGAGGACGGGGCGGCTGAACCGACGGGACAATGAGATGGACGATGGATCCTCATCCGGGGAGGTGGATGAGGGACGTCGAGTTGTTGCGGTGGACGACATTACCGGGGAAGAGGCTTCGGCTGGGCAGCGGTGAGGTGGCGGACAGAGGAGGGTGGGGTTTCACGGCTGGAGCAGAGATGTTATGGCGGCCCGGGATTTCGAATAGCGAAAAGGAGGCGATGGGAGGGGGAACCATGACTTAGGGACGCGCTTGTCCAAAATGTAGGGTGTGTTACAAAAGAACCCCCACCGATTTGAACTAGCGGCCCTTTTGGCTTAGGGTTAGAAGCGGGATTTCACATGTCAGGATTTGGCAGCTCGAGGGAGTTTTCGCGCACGTTGTAATTTCGGGATAGCAAGGCGTTGGTTGTGAAGGCGCGAGTTTTGGAAGCATGGTATCTGAATTTTTGGGATATAACAAGGCGCGGGTTGAATTTTAGGGACAAGCCTAACATGTAATATTGTACTTGTACATGCCAAATGTAACACCCCGGATGTATCTTTCCATATTTGTAACTCCAACTCTTGCCATTTTCGGCTATGTGTTATGATATTCCCTTCGTGGTCGTGTTTTGTCTTTCGTTTTGTATTTTGTCCATGTCATGCATCTCATATCATGTCATCATGTGCATTGCATTTGCATACGTGTTCGTCTCAGGCATCCGAGCATTTTCCCCGTTGTCCGTTTTGCAATCCGGCGCTCCCACCTCCTCCGGCGCACCCCTCTTGTTTTCTTTCGTGAGCGGGTGTCAAACGTTCTCGGAATGGACCGAGGCTTGTCAAGTGGCCTTGGTATACTACCGGGAGACCACCGGTCAAGTTTCGTTCCATTTGGAGGTCGTTTGGTACTCCAACGGTTAACCGGGCATCTGCAAAGTCCTTTTGTGTGTGCAGCAAAAACCCCTCTCTAAAGAGCCCAAAACCCACCAAACTCTCTTCCATGCTCTAGGTCGTTCGATCACGATCGTGTGGGCGAAAACTGCACCTCATTTGGACTCTCCTAGCTCCCTCTAGCTATATATATGCACCTCTCCCGAAATACATTCGCAGTCCAACCATAAAAAATCGCCCTCCGGCGCCGCCGGACGTGTCCGTACGTCGCCGAACAAATCCGCCGCCGCCCCGCAGCCACTCCACGTCCGCCGCCCCCGCGTCACCGGCCCGCCAGGCCCGCCGCGGGCCCCCGCGGCCCGACCGCCCGTCGCCCGCTCCAGTACGCCGCCGCCTCCTCGCGCCTCCACCGGCCGTCGCCGCGCCGCCGCCGCCCGCTCCACCGGCGCCGCCCCTCGCCTCCGGCCGCCGCCCTCCTTCGCCACTGCTCGCCGCCGACCGGATAGCGCCGTCCCGCGCCGCGCCCCTCCGGCATCCCGGCGGCCCGGATCCGGCCGGCCCAACTCCGGCGTCCTCTCCCTCTCAACTCCGGCGAGTGGCCCGGCCAACCTCGGAAACCGCGCCCCGGATCCAGATCCAGAGAAAACCCTCGGTTGACTTTCCTCTCCTCCCCGATTTTTCGAAGTCTCGAGTTTTTGACATTACATGCCCCTGTTCATCATGGTATAACTCTCTGTATTTAGCTCCGTTTCGCGCGTCTAATATATCGAAATCTTCGCCTCATGATGCTCTTCATTTTGTTCCATTGCACCATGTTCATTAGGGTTCATCTTGATACCCAAATCTCTGGTGCAAGAGTGCTAGTTGCTGTTGTCTGCTGTTACTTGGCAGAACTTGGAGATTTGTTATTTTTGTTGCATTTAATCTGTGCATCTTATGGGCATGAGCTCTACATGTGTTTTGTTGTATGCCATGCCATCTTTCCAGTGGTGTATGCCATGTAATTTTGTGATCTCTGTGGTGACTAGCACAAACATGCAAACTAGGCCCCGTAATGTTTCTGATTTCAGAGACTTAGTAATTTCACGAAGTCCTTGTCTGTTGTTATTTTGTTGCCATGTAAACTCGATGCTACAGAGAGATACATGCATATTTTGGAGATGTTCAGTAAGGATGTTTTGTAGATATTATTGTAATTGATCTATTCCTGCCCTTGTTTGCAATTATGGAGTGCCATAGCATTACTCAATCTTGCTCTACTTTTGCTATAAAATATTTCTAGCAGATTGCTTACGTGTTATTCAATTTTGCCAAGTTTATTGTAGTTGATCCATACATGCTATGTATTTGATCTTGCCATGGATAGCTTCATAAACATGCCATCTTGCTGTAGGTATGCTTGTTTTGTCATGCATTGCTTTGTGGTGAGTGCATCAAGCTCAACAAGATGCCTTCATATTATTGTTTCTGCCATGCTCTGTTTTCTGCTACGTTTACATGGTTGCCATCATATCTTCTGGTCCTTTTTGGCTTATGGTCAGTAAGAGACTTTTGTCATATGCATTTAGTAGAATACTGCCATGCCATGTTTTGCCATGTTAAGTTCCTGTAGCATGTTGATTTCGTGCTCTGAACATTGCTACCTGATGCTGTTTCTGCCATGTCCAGTAATTTCACCAAGTCTGTGAACCTGATTTCTTTTGCACTTTTGCCATGCTCGTTTGAGCTTGTTATGTTGTGATCTAGCCATAGCTCAGTGTTCATCTTTTGTCAAGCATCTCCTGTAGATTACTGCCATATGCTTTGTTGCTACGTTGGAGTGCTTTAGCATTGTTACTTGTTGCATTTTTAGTGATATCATGCTGTTAATCGCAGATTCGTGTCATTCTTGTTTTGCTTGCCATTTGCAAACCGTGCATCCGTTTCCGGTGATCTTTATATCGATTTCGACCGAAATCATCTCATATTTCCAGTGGAATTCTTGGTTTGCCAAGTTACTGCCTTGTTCATCATTTTTCTTCCGGAGCACGCATATGCATCGCATATCATATCTTGCATATCATTCATGTATTGCATCATGTTGCTTGTGCGTTCCCCGTGATTGATTGTGGTTCCGTTGCTTGTGTTATTGTCTTGGGTAGAGCCGGGAGACGAGTTCGTGAACGAGGAACCTGTTGAGTACGCTTACGAGGATCAAGCTTTCGACAACTCTGAGAACCTTGCAGGCAAGATGACCACCCCTCGAAATCACTTCTATCTTTGTTTTGCTAGTTGTTCGTGCTATTGCCATGCTGCGCTACCTACCACTTGCTATATCATGCCTCACATATTGCCATGTCAAGCCTCTAACCATCTTTTCCTAGCAAACCGTTGTTTGGCTAAGTTACCGCTTTTGCTCAGCCCTTCTTATAGCGTTGCTAGTTGCAGGTGAAGATGAAGTTGGTTCCATGTTGGAACATGGATATGTTGGGATATCACAATATCTCTTATTATATTAATGCATCTATATATTTTTGTAAAGGGTGGAAGGCTCGGCCTTATGCCTGGTGTTTTGTTCCACTCTTGCCGCCCTAGTTTCTGTCATACCGGTATTATGTTCCTTGAGTTTGCGTTCCTTACACGGTTGGGTGATTTATGGGACCCCCTTGACAGTTCGCCTTGAATAAAACTCCTCCAGCAAGGCCCAACTTTGGTTTTACCATTTGCCACCTAAGCCTTTTCCCCCGGGTTTTCGCGAGCCCGAGGGTCATCTTTATTTAAACCCTCGGGCCAGTGCTCCTCTGAGTATTGGTCCAACATGTCAGTCGCCGGAGGCAACCAAGGGCAACTCTGGGCTCGCCTATCGGAAGCTTGGACGATCCGGTGTGCCCTGAGAACGAGATATGTGCAGCTCCTATCGGGATTTGTCGGCACATTCGGGCGGCTTTGCTGGTCTTGTTTTACCATTGTCGAAATGTCTTGTAAACCGGGATTCCGAGACTGATCGGGTCTTTCCGGGAGAAGGTTTACCCTTCGTTGACCGTGAGAGCTTATGATGGGCTAAGTTGGGACACCCCTACAGGGTATTATCTTTCGAAAGCCGTGCCCGCGGTTATGAGGCAGATGGGAATTTGTTAATGTCCGGTTGTAGAGAACTTGACACTTGACTTAATTATAATACATCAACCGCGTGTGTAGCCGTGATGGTCTCTTCTCGGCGGAGTCCGGGAAGTGAACACGGTTGGAGTTATGAATGACGTAAGTAGGAGTTCAGGATCACTTCTTGGTCATTACTAGTTGACGACCATTCCGTTGCTTCTCTTCTCGCTCTCTTTTGCGTACGTTAGCCACCATATATGCTTAGTGCATGCTGCAGCTCCACCTCATTACACATCCTTTCCTACAAGCTTAAATAGTCTTGATCTCGCGGGTGTGAGATTGCTGAGTCCTCATGACTCACAGATTCTACCAAAACAGTTGCAGGTGCCGACGATGCCAGTGCAGATGATGGGATCGACCTCAAGTGGGAGTTCGATGAGGAACGTGGTCGTTACTATGTGTCTTTTCCTGATGATCAATAGTGGAGCCCAGTTGGGACGATCGGGGATCTAGCATTTGGGGTTATCTTATTTTCATTTGGATTTTGACCGTAGCCGGTCTATGTGTGTATTTTGGATGATGTATGAATTATATTTATGTATTGTGTGAAGTGGCGATTGTAAGCCAACTCTTTATCCCATTCTTGTTCATTACATGGGATTGTGTGTAGATGACCCTTCTTGCGACAAAACCACAATGCGCTTATGCCTCTAAGTCGTGCCTCGACACGTGGGAGATATAGCCGCATCGTGGGCGTTACAAGTTGGTAATCAGAGCCATCCCCGACTTAGGAGCCCCCTGCTTGATCGAATCGCTGGCGTTGTTGAGTCTAGAACAAAAATGTTTTGAGTCTTAGGATTATATATATCGGAGAGTAGGATTGTTTTTACTCGTCAGTCCCTTCGTCGCTCTGGTGAGGTCTCCTGACGTAGAAGTTTTGACTCTTCTCTCCTCAAATTTCACTAAAAAAAAATTTTAGGATCACGCAGGTATCTTGGAATCGTTCCGATGGTTTTGTGACGAGAACATTGTTGTTGGTGCCTCCTGACATTTAGGGGTTGTGGCAGTGTCCCAGGGAGTTGAGATCCGAGGTGTTGTTGTGACAATTTTATCGTTGCAGTTCTGGAATACCTGAGTTTCGCCGACATCGAAATCTCTTTTATGCAGTTGTTGGTGAGATCACCTCGACGCCACCTAGTACTGGGGCGGGAGTTCGGGAGTATTGCCATAACTCGTATAACGGATGTTTTTCGAAGGTTGAGGTACACGATTTCCGAAGGTTTCTTGGTTATGTGTTGACGGATGGATACAGCTGGATCTAGGGTTTGCTAGTTTGGGTGATATATTTTGTGTCCCCTGTATCCCAACACCAGATTGCATAACCAGAAAGTTTCGGGAGTTTATAAGTGGGAATTCAAGTAGCTCTTAGGATATCTTTCCGACAGACGCATGATATAAGATTGGGGTTCGACGTCTAGTGGTCCGCCTGTACACGGTTGGTTTTACAGTGGTCTCGTAGTGTCTTAAAGAGTCCTTGGCTATGCCGACTCGGGGACGTTTCGTATGTCATGTGCACAGCCTTGTACATGATGGTGCTGTACGATCGAGCCCGTGTGGGCCCCACCACGAAAACTTCGGACGAAATCTCTATCATATGTTTGTTCCGGCTTATTCTGCAAGCCAATACTTTGTTATGTTTTGAATTGTGGTATTCGAGTTGCTTCGAAGTCATATGTTGATTCCATATCTTTTTCAAGTGGCTTCTCAACTTATGGAAGTGTGATGATTTACTATGGAATTCATTCGTTCATCCTCGATCGAATGTTTATTGTGAAGACTATATGTTGCAAATTTCTATCCGTTGATTCTACTTATCTATTTGTCTATCAAGATGCTAACGGATGTCACCCTCTTCAGGATGGCTCTGCCAACGCGTCAGAATACGGATCACAATGAAGGGAGTCAAGCGAACCCTCCGCCACCACCTCCGCCTCCGGAGGCATGGCAAGCTATCATGGAAGCCACCAACGCCAATGCTCAGATGATTCTGCAACTCTTGCAAGAACGCACCCAAGGGCAAGGCAATCAAGGAAATCAAGGTCAAGGCAACAATCAGCCTCACTTCGCTACACTCAACCAGTTTCTTGCAAATCAGCCCAAGTCTTTCAGCTACTGTGCCGAGGCCACGGATGCCGATGATTGGCTCGTGGACATCAACAAGCATTTTGAATGTAGCAATGTCAGGCCTGAGGACTATGTCAAGTTCGCTTCTTTTCAGCTCAAGGACCAAGCTGCTGATTGGTTTCAACAATACAAAGATTCCAGAGGAGGTCATGTGATCACTTGGACTGACTTCTGTCGGGACTTCAAAGCTCACCACATTCCACAAAGTGTTGTTGAGAGCAAGCGTGAGGAGTTCCGCAATCTCAAGCAAGGCAACATGTCTGTGTATCAATTCAACATCCAGTTTCAGAAACTTGCTCGCTTCGCTAAACAAGACGTTCCTGATGAAAAGAGCATGATCTGTCACTTGAGAGGTGGCCTTAGAGAGGATCTGCAGTTAGCTCTCGTTCTTGTTGAGCCTACTCAGTTTGATCAATTATATAACATGGCACTGAAGAAAGAGGCTGCTCAGCTCAAGTGTGAGGCTTCTAAGAAGAGAGTCAGAGACGCAGTTCAGTCTTCTTCTTCCTCACTTGTGGCAGCTAAGCAACAGAAGTTCTGGTTACCTCCTCCTCCTCCATTTCGTCAGCCTTACCAGCAGAAGAACAAAGGTGGCCATGGTTCTTCCAACTCTTCCAACTCTGGCTATCAGAACAAGTCTCAGAATCAAGCTCCAAAGTCCAATGCCCCTTATCACCGTCCACTCTCAGAGGTGACTTGCAACAAGTGTCAGCAGAAAGGTCACTATGCTAACAAGTGCTTCAACCAAAGGCGCCTGCCTCCTCCTCCTACTGTCAGATCTTCCAGCAATGCAGTGGTCAAGCATAACTCCAAGTTTGCAAAGGTGAACATGATGAATGCAGCTCAAGCGGAGAAATCGACTGATGTGATAATGGGTAATCTTCCTGTTAATGATATTCCTGCAAAAGTTCTTTTTGATACTGGTGCATCGCTTTCTTTCATATCAAGACCATTTGCATCCAAGCATGAGTGGGTTTTTCAAGAATTGCCTAAACCGTTAGCAGTTGTCTCTCCGGGCAAATGCATGAATGCAAGCTACATGGTTCCGGATGTTTCCATTAAGATGGGGAACTATAAATTTCTGTCTTCTCTAGTTGTTCTTGGTGACTCGGATATTGATCTTATTCTCGGGATGGACTGGCTTTCTAAGCACAAGACTCAACTTGATTGTGCTGCCAGGGAAATTCAATTGACACACTCTTCTGAGGATGTTATCATTTATGCCGCTCGTGATGAAACCATTCGGTTATTTTCTCTCAATGAGAAGGGCGAATTGAATGCCATCTCTCAAATTCCAGTCGTTTGTGAGTACCAAGATGTCTTTCCAGAAGAGCTTCTGGGTATGCCTCCTCACCGGCCAGTTGAGTTCGTTATCGATCTTGAGCCTGGCACGGAACCCGTTTGCAAGCGTCCATACAAGCTTGGACCCAAGGAGCTGAAGGAATTGAAGAAACAGCTCGATGAACAAGAGCGTCTGGGTTTGATCAGACCGAGTTCATCTCCATGGGGTTGTGGTGTTCTTTTTGTAAAGAAGAAGGATGGCACGGACCGACTTTGTGTCGACTACCGTCCATTGAACAAGAAGACAATCAAGAACAAGTATCCACTTCCCAACATCAATGAGCTATTCGAGCAACTCAAAGGTGCCAAAGTTTTCTCCAAGCTTGACCTTCGTATGGGTTATCATCAGATTCGCATTCGTGAAGAAGATATTCCCAAGACAGCATTCAGGACAAGCTTTGGTTCTTATGAATATACTGTCGTGTCTTTCGGCCTTGTCAATGCTCCTCCAACATTCTCTCGGATGATGAATTTCATCTTCAACCCCTATACCAATGAATTCGTCCTGGTGTATCTCGATGATATCTTGGTCTTCTCCAAGAATAAGAAGGATCATGCCAAACCTTTGCAATTGGTGCTCGACAAGCTCAGAGAGTATCAATTCTATGCGAAGTTCTCTAAATGTGAGTTTTGGCTCGATGAAGTTCTTTACCTTGGTCACATCATCTCTGCCAAGGGCATTGCTGTTAATCCCGAGAAGGTGTCCGCAATTGTGAATTGGGAACCTCCTCAGAATGTCAAGCAGCTCCGCAGTTTTCTTGGTCTTGCAAGCTATTGCCGAAGATTCGTTGAGAATTTCTCTAAGATTGCAAAGCCTCTTTCCAACCTCCTCCAGAATCATGTGAAGTATGTTTGGTCTCCTGAGTGTGACGTTGCTTTCAACACTCTCAAAGAGAAACTAGTCACAGCTCCTGTCTTAACTCCTCCTGACGAATCCAAGCCATTTGAAGTTTTCTGTGATGCTTCTCTGCAAGGTCTCGGTGCTGTGTTAATGCAAGAGAAGAAAGTTGTGGCCTATACCTCTCGTCAGTTGAAGCCCAAAGAGAAGAACTACCCCACTCACGATCTTGAGTTGGCGGCAGTTGTCCATGCATTAATAATGTGGAGACATCTCTTGTTGGGAAGACAAGTGGACATATTCACCGATCACAAGAGTCTCAAGTACATCTTCACTCAGCCCAACCTCAACCTCAGGCAGACTCGATGGGTCGAGATGATTCAAGAGTACAATCCGAGTATTGAATATACTCCAGGCAAGGCCAATGTCATTGCAGATGCTTTAAGAAGGAAGGCTTATTGCAACAGCTTAATTCTCAAGCCATTCCAACCGGATCTTTGTGAAGCTTTCCGCAAGCTGAATCTCCAAGTTGTTCCTCAAGGCTTTCTTGCCAACCTCATAGTCTCTCCTACTTTGGAAGATCAAATTCGTGAGGCACAACTTCTTGATGCCATGGTGAAGAAGGTGAAACGTGGTATCGACAAGGGTCTTTCCAAATACAAGTGCTATCGCATTGATGACAGAGACACTTTATTCCTCGAGGACCGGGTTGTGGTTCCTAAAGGTGATCTAAGGAAAGTCATTATGAACGAGGTGCACAATTCTCTTCTTTCCATTCATCCTGGAAGTACGAAGATGTACCATGACCTCAAGCAGTCGTATTGGTGGACTCGAATGAAGTGAGAATCGCCCAATTCGTGAATGAATGTGATGTCTGTCGTAGAGTGAAAGCAGAACACCAATGACCAGCTGGTCTCCTTCAACCTCTTGCTATCCCAGAGTGGAAGTTTGATCATATCGAAATGGACTTCGTGACTGGTTTTCCAAAGTCCAAGCGCGGAAATTATGCTATCTTCGTTGTCATCGACAAGCTTTCTAAAGTGGCTCATTTCCTTTCAATCAAAGAATCCATCACAGCAGCTCAGTTGGCAGAGCTATACACCTCCAGAATTGTCTCCTTGCACGGCATTCCACAATTGATTTCTTCAGATCGTGGAAGCATCTTCACCTCTAAGTTCTGGGACTCCTTCCAGAAGGCCATGGGCACAACATTCGCTTCAGCACAGCTTTCCATCCTCAAACTAGTGGCCAAGTCGAGCGAGTCAATCAAATTCTTGAAGATATGCTCAGGGCTTGTGTCATTTCCTTTGGCATGAAATGGGAAGATTGTCTTCCATATGCTGAATTCTCCTACAACAACAGCTTCCAAGCAAGTTCGGGCAAGGCCCCATTCGAGATTCTCTATGGCAGAAAGTTCCGTACTCCTCTCAATTGGTCAGAGACTGGTGAACGCCAACTTCTTGGCAATGACTTAATCACAGAAGCTGAAGAAATGTGTAAAGTCATCCGTGATAATCTCAAAGCCGCGCAATCGCGCCAGAAGAGTTACTATGATATTAAGCACCGTGATGTGGCTTTCGAGATCGGAGACCATGTCTACCTCCGCGTCTCTCCAATGAAAGGCACTCGTCACTTCGGTATCAAAGGGAAGCTTTCCCCTAGATGCGTGGGTCCTTTCAAGATCATTGGCAAAAGAGGCGACCTCGCCTATCAACTTGAGCTTCCTTCCAACTTCGCGAACGTGCACGATGTGTTCCACGTGTCACAGCTCCGCAAGTGCTTCAAGACGCCTGAGCGCACCATCAACTTCGAAGAGATTGACCTCCAAGAAGATTTGTCTTATCATGAGCACCCCGTTGCTATTCTTGAAGAAACTGGGCGCAAGACTCGCAACAAGTCTATCAAATTCCTGAAAGTGAAGTGGTCGCACCATTCCGACCGGGAAGCCACCTGGGAACGCGAGGACCACCTCCATTCTGAATATCCGGAGTTCTTTCAGTCCTAGATCTCGGGACGAGATCCTCTCGTAGTGGTGGAGTGTTGTAACACCCCGGATGTAACTTTCCATATTTGTAACTCCAACTCTTGCCATTTTCGGCTATGTGTTATGATATTCCCTTCGTGGTCGGGTTTTGTCTTTCGTTTTGTATTTTGTCCATGTCATGCATCTCATATCATGTCATCATGTGCATTGCATTTGCATACGTGTTCGTCTCAGGCATCCGAGCATTTTCCCCGTTGTCCGTTTTGCAATCCGGCGCTCCCACCTCCTCCGGCGCACCCTGTTTTCTTTCGTGAGCGGGTGTCAAACGTTCTCGGAATGGACCGAGGCTTGTCAAGTGGCCTTGGTATACTACCGGGAGACCACCGATCAAGTTTCGTTCCATTTGGAGGTCGTTTGGTACTCCAACGGTTAACCGGGCATCTACAAAGTCCTTTTGTGTGTGCAGCAAAAACCCCTCTCTAAATAGCCCAAAACCCACCACTCTCTTCCATGCTCTAGGACGTTCGATCACGATCGTGTGGGCGAAAACCGCACCTCATTTGGACACTCCTAGCTCCCTCTAGCTATATATATATGCACCTCTCCCGAAATACATTCGCAGTCCAACCATAAAAAATCGCCCTCCGGCGTCGCCGGACAAATCCGCCGCCGCCCCGCAGCCGCTCCACGTCCGCCGCCCCCGCGTCACCAGCCCGCCAGGCCCGCCGCGGGCCCCCGCGGCCCGACCGCCCGTCGCCCGCTCCAGTGCGCCGCCGCCTCCTCGCGCCTCCAGTCGCTGCACCGCCGCCGCCCGCTCCACCGGCGCCGCCCCTCGCCTCCGGCCGCCGCCCACCTTCGCCACTGCTCGCCGCTGACTGGACGGCGCCGTCCCGCGCCGCGCCCCTCCGGCGTCCCGGCGGCCCGGATCCGGCCGGCCCAACTCCGGCGTCCTCTCCCTCTCAACTCCGGCGAGTTGCCCGGCCAACCTCGGGAACCGCGCCCCGGATCCAGATCCAGAGAAAACCCTCGGTTGACTTTCCTCTCCTCCCCGATTTTTCCAAGTCTTGAGTTTTTGACATTACATGCCCCTGTTCATCATGGCATAACTCTTTGTATTTAGCTTCGTTTCGCGCGTATAATATATTGAAATGTTCGCCTCATGATGCTCTTCATTTTGTTACATTGCACCATGTTCATTAGGGTTCATCTTGATGCCCAAATCTCTGGTGCAAGAGTGCTAGTTGCTGTTGTCTGCTGTTACTTAGCAGAACTTGGAGATTTGTTATTTTTGTTGCATTTAATCTGTGCATCTTATGGGCATGAGCTCTACATGTGTTTTGTTGTATGCCATGCCATATTTCCAGTGGTGTATGCCATGTAATTTTGTGATCTCTGTGGTGACTAGCACAAGCATGCAAACTAGGCCCCGTAATGTTTCTGATTTCAGAGACTTAGTAATTTCTCGAAGTCCTTGTCTGTTGTTATTTTGTTGCCATGTAAACTCGACGCTACAGAGAGATACATGCATATTTTGGAGATGTTTAGTAAGGATGTTTTGTAGATATTATCGTAATTGATCCATTACTGCCCTTGTTTGCAATTATGGAGTGCCATAGCATGACTCAATCTTGCTCTACTTTTGCTATAAAATATTTCTGGCAGATTGCTTACGTGTTATTCAATTTTGCCAAGTTTATTGTAGTTGATCCATACATGCTATGTATTTGATCTTGCCATGGATAGCTTCATAAATATGCCATCTTGCTGTAGGTATGCTTGTTTTGTCATGCATTGCTTTGTGGTGAGTGCATCAAGTTCACCAAGATGCCTTCATATTATTGTTTCTGCCATGCTCTGCCATCATATCTTCTGGTCCTTTTTGGCTTATGGTCAGTAAGAGACTTTTGTCATATGCATTTAGTAGAATACTTCCATGCCTTGTTTTGCCATGTTAAGTTCCTGTAGCATGTTGATTTCGTGCTCTGAACATTGCTACCTGATGTTGTTTCTTCCATGTCCAGTAATTTCACCGAGTCTGTGAACCTGATTTCTTTTGCACTTTTGCCATGCTTGTTTGAGCTTGTTATGTTGTGATCTAGCCGTAGCCCAGTGTTCATCTTTTATCAAGTATCTCCTGTAGATTACTTCCATATACTTTGTTGCTACGTTGGAGTGTTGTAGAATTGTTACTTGTTGCATTTTAAGTGATATCATGATGTTAATCGCAGATTCGTGTCATTCTTGTTTTGCTTGCCATTTGCAAACCGTGCATCCGTTTCCGGTGATCTTTATATCGATTTCGACCGAAATCATCTCATCTTTCCAGTGGAATGCTTGGTTTGCCAAGTTACTGCCTTGTTCATCATTTTTCTTCCGGAGCACGCATATGCATCGCATATCATATCTTGCATATCATTCATGTATTGCATCATGTTGCTTGTGCGTTCCCCGTGATTGATTGTGGTTCCGTTGCTTGTGTTCTTGTCTTGGGTAGAGCCGGGAGATGAGTTCGTGAACGAGGAACCTGTTGAGTACGCTTACGAGGATCAAGTTTTCGACAACTCTGAGAACCTTGCAGGCAAGATGACCACCCCTCGAAATCACTTCTATCTTTGCTTTGCTAGTTGTTCGTGCTATTGCCATGCTGCGCTACCTACCACTTGCTATATCATGCCTCACATATTGCCATGTCAAGCCTCTAAACATCCTTTCCTAGCAAACCGTTGTTTGGCTAAGTTACCGCTTTTGCTCAGCCCTTCTTATAGCGTTGCTAGTTGCAGGTGAAGATGAAGTTGGTTCCATGTTGGAACATGGATATGTTGGGATATCACAATATCTCTTATTATATTAATGCATCTATATATTTGGTAAAGGGTGGAAGGCTCGGCCTTATGCCTGGTGTTTTGTTCCACTCTTGCCGCCCTAGTTTCTGTCATACCGGTATTATGTTCCTTGAGTTTGCGTTCCTTACGCGGTTGGGTGATTTATGGGACCCCCTTGACAGTTCGCCTTGAATAAAACTCCTCCAGCAAGGCCCAACTTTGGTTTTACCATTTGCCACCTAAGCCTTTTCCCCCGGGTTTTCACGAGCCTGAGGGTCATCTTTATTTGAACCCCCGGGCCAGTGCTCCTCTGAGTATTGGTCCAACCTGTCAGTCGCCGGTGGCCACCAGGGGCAACTCTGGGCTCGCCTATCGGAAGCTTGGACAATCCGGTGTGCCCTGAGAACGAGATATGTGCAGCTCCTATCGGGATTTGTCGGCACATTCGGGTGGCTTTGCTGGTCTTGTTTTACCATTGTCGAAATGTCTTGTAAACCGGGATTCCGAGACTGATCGGGGCTTTCCGGGAGAAGGTTTATCCTTCGTTGACCGTGAGAGCTTATGATGGGCTAAGTTGGGACACCCCTGCAGGGTATTATCTTTCGAAAGCCGTGCCCGCGTTATGAGGCAGATGGGAATTTGTTAATGTCCGGTTGTAGAGAACTTGACACTTGACTTAATTATAATACATCAACCGCGTGTGTAGCCGTGATGGTCTCTTCTCGGCGGAGTCCAGGAAGTGAACACGGTTGGAGTTATGAATGACGTAAGTAGGAGTTCAGGATCACTTCTTGGTCATTACTAGTTGACGACCGTTCCGTTGCTTCTCTTCTCGCTCTCTTTTGCGTACGTTAGCCACCATATATGCTTAGTGCCTGCTGCAGCTCCACCTCATTACACATCCTTTCCTACAAGCTTAAATAGTCTTGATCTCGTGGGTGTGAGATTGCTGAGTCCTCGTGACTCACAGATTCTACCAAAACAGTTGCAGGTGCCGACGATGCCAGTGCAGATGATGGGATCGACCTCAAGTGGGAGTTCGATGAGGAACGTGGTCGTTACTATGTGTCTTTTCCTGATGATCAGTAGTGGAGCCCAGTTGGGACGATCGGGGAGCTATCATTTGGGGTTATCTTATTTTCATTTGGAGTTTGACCGTAGCCGGTCTATGTGTGTATTTTGGATGATTTATGAATTATATTTATGTATTGTGTGAAGTGGCGATTGTAAGCCAACTCTTTATCCCATTCTTGTTCATTACATGGGATTGTGTGAAGATGACCCTTCTTGCGACAAAACCACAATGCGGTTATGCCTCTAAGTCGTGCCTCGACACGTGGGAGATATAGCCGCATCGTGGGCGTTACACCAAATCAATTCGCACTTCCCTCAACGAAAAAAACGTAAAAAATAAAACTATTCACACCACACCAAGAGAGTGTCTTGTCCCGTTGTACTATACAAATGCTATTCAAAGCTATGAATCCATGTTATGTCCAATTAATTTTTTTTGCTAGCTTTATAGTGCATGTAACCTACTCATACCAACATTTTACTGCATTCCAAATGTCTATACTACCGCTGCAATTCGAACTAAATTTGAATTAATTTCTTGATTTGAATAAGAATCTACAATCATGATTGTTGCCAACTTAAACCATCATTCGTGTATTACCTTAACAACACACCACATGATTACTATAGAGATAGATATGAACTATGTGTACTATATGAACTCGAATTCAATTTTTTGAATACACTTGATGTTGATTCCAAATAATAGTACATTTGATGTACTAACTAGATATTCATAATCTAAACCATGTTCCATATGTGCACCGTGTTTATCACACAAAGTGTAGTGCCCCGCCCCCTACATTATGACAAGTATTTAGCCCTGAGCTGCAAAAGCCACACATTATCAAAAATTATAATCAATGTTCTATACATTATATGTAGTACTAGCAAGATGCCCATGCGTTGCATGGAACATCAAGATGATCGAGGGAAGGCCTTATTTGCAATTGCGGAGAGGGGTGTGGGTATCTTTTTTCAAAATTGCCATAGTATCCTTCCTATCCATCATATATGAATTGGACAACCTATATTGCAGGATGGCAGGCACACCATCATCAGCAACTCTGTATATATATATATATATATATATATATATATATATATATATATATATATATATATATAAACATATTATATGTAGTACAACATATTCATAACCACACCATGTGTATCACCGTTATATATATTCACGCATGCGTCGGTTTAAAACACTATGATAAATTCTTCAAATATTCGAATTCACTTTTTATAATGAATTATGATCTCTATTCGTCTTTTACACTCCACACAATCCTCTTATCTTTGTAGCTAGCGCTAACTTTCTCTCGTGCATGCACACGCCCGCCTCCCTCTCACCCTCCCTCAGCATTCTCTAGCTCCATCGTGCAAATTCGTCTTTTCAATTTAGGTCATTCACCCACGGTGTGTGTAGGCCCCCCAGCTCCTTCTTTATGGCACACATCGATCGATATGCCTCTCTAGCCAGGTGTGCCTACCACAAACACAAGCTTTTCCTCTTCTCTTCTCACCGTCCATGCCTCACTCCCGCCCCTCTTTTCCTCGATCTCGTACTCGCACACTCCTTCCCCCTCGATACAGTATGCCTCTCGCACCACCTCCTAGTTGCATCCCTCTCTCTCTATCCTTCTCTTCGGGCCTTATTTGCTTCTAACACATACATGCATGTATACAGATCGATCTCCCTACATATACCTAGGTCGACTTTAACTATTTTTCCCCACCCATCGATCGACGCACCTCACAAGTTATGTCTCTCCTTTCTCCGACAAAGGACGATTGATCTTCCTATGTAGTTACATCTACTTACCACAACCATATCGTCCCCGTCATCATTTGTGCATGCCTCCTGACCCGTCTCTCACATGCACGTGCACAGACAGGCAGACATCCCCTCTCTTGTTGATATTGCAGGTATGCCCTCTGTTTATCTAGCAAGCCTCTCCCTCCATTTGTTAGAAGCAACCCAACCACTAACCCATCCGACACTCTAGCTCTGTCTCTCTCCCAACCTTATTCCTCTCCTACACATATGCATGGATGCCGATCGATCTCCCTCAATACATAAGGTAGGTCTCTCTCCTCCTTCACACATATACCAGCCATTGTACCTCTATAGTTAGGTCTCTCCCCACCACCCCCCCACACTGATAGTCGAGCGTTGTAGGTAGGTATCCATGCCACATAGACAAACTACACTTGTCCCCTCTCACGTTCCAGTAGGCCAACCACCCTATGTCATTGACGTGGGCACACACAAATTCGATGCCACTCTTTATCAATCGCGCGCACACACACACATATCATCCCTCTCTTCGATTCTATGGATACATCACGCCGATGATACCTCCACTCTCTTCTCGTGGATCGCCCCCTCAATATATATAATATATCCAGACCTCTATTTCACACACATTGCATATGTTACATTTTTTGATTGAAATAACACTGACACATATTCCCTGTGTATCTCTCACACCCCCTCCCAGAAAAACACTCACGAACCCACACACTATATCTCTCTACGTGTGTATCTCTCTCACGCAACCCCACGTAGGTGGTGTACGTACACGAAGAGAATAGGTGCACGTACTCATGCTTCGTGCCCAGCCACACCCGCGCGGGGACACGGTGGAGCTCATTTCTGTACGAAATAGCAACCCACGTGCTAATTTGAGCGCGTCTAGCGGTTGTTTACCTACGGAGGTCGTGTACCACGCGTGCACGAAACAAAGTTCGACTTGATGCGTTGGCGCGTTATTTTTATATAAAGTTATATCGCTCAATGGCACGCACACAAAATATAAAACGATTTTTATGGAGAAAAAGGTAGTCCGCTCCACTATATACAATGGAGCCTGCCTGTCGGGGTTTGTCTCTCTTCAGAGTATCTCACACAAGGTGGCGGTGGCCTCTCTCTCTCTCTCACCGTTGGTCACTGATCCGGCCACATCCCGTCCACCGGCGGAAAGGGAGGATGTGCATCGTTTCTCCGTTCGACGGCGCCGAGGCAGCACGTCCCGATGTGTGGTACCCGTCGTTCTCTCTGACCAAGCTCCAGAGCGGTAGGGCCTATGCCACTTGCTCACTACCGTAGTATGGGCAGATCCCGCCCGTTGCCGCTCTCTTAGTTACATCTCGACGACCCCCATGTATCCCCTCTGGCCTTGCTCCACTGCCTGTCTTCCCATGTTGCTGCATGTGGATCTTCCATAGTTCTTTGCCCAAAACGTAGCTTGTCCGGCGTACATTCCATGTAGCAACCTCGTCCTCACACCGTTTTAGACAAACACAACCATGTTGTTATCTTCCCTTAGGACAAGGAATATGTTTCTTTTTTGTCATCGTATGTGTCATCAACTGTTATTGGCCAGTAATTGTTTCCTTTCTACCTCTTTTTTGCAAACAGGGCTATCCATTTCACCTCGTTGCTATTGCGACCTTTTTGTGAACTACACAAATCACTTTTTTCTTAAGAGTGTTTTGTGAAGTTGTACTAAAATGTCACACGGGCAAGGTCTCTACATTTCAGTGTGACTGTACAAAGGGAGATTGGTTTTGCTCTATCCTCCTGATCCAACTCCGAGCCTAAGCTTCTCCAACTATTTGCTTAATCTTCTCCAACTAGTTAGTCCTAAGAGAAACTGCAAAGGTGACCGGCTTATATTTGTGTGTTTATTGTTTCACCAGCAGTCCTCTATTATTGTAATCACACTTAATATCTTTGGAACCGGGACGCTCAGCTCTATTTTAGTGGAACTGCAAAAAAATCAGAACGTTGCATGCTCCAGACAGCTACTTTTTTCCAACATGCCTTGTTGATTTAGACAGAGCTGGGGGGAGTTGCTGCAAATGAAAGCATGGACCAATTTTAATTTACCACCTTCTCACAACTTTGTCTTTAGTTGTGATGTAAATATTAGCTCTGATCTGCTAATCATTGAGATGCATTAGCAAGGAAGTTATTTTTTTCGAAAGAGCATGAATGGCAAGACACACGAAACATAAGCTGAAAGCTCAGAGCATTGTACAATTTCATGTCGCTGGAAAATTATTTGTATAGTACATCAATTATGTAAACAAATGCTAGAAGCTTGATAACATTGCCAGAAGCCTCTTCAGCTTCCGGGTCCATGTGCCATGCACAAAATTAAACTCCCTCCGTTCCTAAATATTTGTCTTTTTAGATATTTGAAATGGACATATTTTAGAGTGTAGATTCACTAATTTTGCTTCGTATGTACTCCCTTCGTCCCATAATATAAGAACGTTTTTGACACTAGTGTAGTGTCAAAAATGTTCTTATATTATGGGACAGAGGGAGTAGTCACTCATTGAAATCTCTAGAAAGACAAATAGTATTTAAGAACGGAGGGAGTAGTGCCCAACCGCATGGGAGACTCAGCCCGGTCGTTGCGCCGCACTAATAGTGAGTAATGAGCAGTCAAATCATAAGCCCCACCTTTCCCACTGTAAGTTGCTCGGAAGAGGCAACCATCAATACGCTCTTCTTTGAATCCGCTCATACTACTCCCTCCGTCACTATTTATAGAGTGCTCTTTAACAATCTCTAGGACCATGACGACTAGCGATCGGCCTGAAAAATGGCATTGGTAGTTATAGCACGACATCTATTACTAGAGGAAATAATGCGTACACACATGCATGCAGTGCTTCCACCTCGGGTACACACGTGCATGCACTTACTCCACTCCGCGTACACACCTAGTACATCGAGAGAAAATTGTGGACTTGATTGTGGTTACCACGCCCTAATTAATTGAGCATTAAACCAAATGCGTCTAAAGTCTCTCTGGTGGTGGAAATGCATCGAGAGAAATGCATGAGAATGAAGCGCGCCCTGTAAACTATGATGGAGGGAGGAGTAGTATGAAGGTGCAAAACCAAGTATGCGTATGGCCAGTCGGTCAACGCACTTCCTCTTGGCATATCACTGACATGTGCCGGTCTCAATTGACGACAAAATGGCCAACCCGATGTTCCTTGAGAGAGACGAGGAGCGAGAATACACAGACGGGCTCGCACAGAGGCCAAGATATATTCGAGCATGGTTGATCAATATCATCATTACATGTTCGATGTTTTCTAATAGTACTATTGGGCTGCCGTTTTCCGCACTTCTCCCGAATAAATGTGTACTTTATCAAAGATTAAAATAAAATAAGAGCACAGATGCTCCACCATGCGGTTCTAGTAGTAGTACTACTCGCACTACTAAACCTTGCGCTTGGCTTTTCGCCTCTTCGTGAAGTCGAACAATCATGGTACTACAGTGTATGCCTCTGGCAATCTGACACCGAATGAACTGCTGCACGTCCACCGCCTGGGCGAGGGTAGGTTGCATTAGTCAAAAGCTTCTACTCGTCCTGCGAGGCACCAGGCTTGAGGTAGACGGAGAGGGCGTAAGCGAGCTTCACCTTATCCTGCAAGCTTCTCCTCATTTTGCGAGTTGATGGGACACACCAAAAAGTAGTGCTAGTCCATACTCCCTCCTTTCCGGTTAATATGGCTTAATCTTTTTTCAGGTAAATGAGAGAGCTTTATCCATATATAAGCATTCTTAGGACGATCAGCCAAGAGACTGGCCACTAGGAAGCGAGGTACCCCCAAAAAAAGAAGAAGGGAGCGAGGTGTTTCATCAAGCCAGCTCTCGGTCACATTCAAAGTGGAGCAAGCACAGTTCGCACAAAGATGCGCCGCAAGGTTTGCTGACCTGTTTACAAGCTGAATAACAAAAAAAGAGAAAATATTACCGAGCGCTCCTATTTATAACAGGATAGGAGCCATAATTAAGCGAGAATTGTGGCAAGTGTTCCATGCAATCAACTTCCATTATCACATGCGAGAACCCTCGAGGAGAACCAAATGTGTTGAAGATTGCTTTATCACATTTTAAAATAAAATAAGAGTGCAGACGCTCCACCATCTGGTTCCTAGTAGTACATACCTCTATAGTAGAAGTACTAGTACTAGCAAACTTTGCACTTGGCTGTTCGCCTCTTCGGGAAGTCGAACAATAATGGTACTAGTATAGTGTATGCTTCTGGCAATCTGACACCGAATTAACTATTGCACGTTCACCGACTGAGCGAGGGAGAGCTTGCATTAGTCAAAAGTTTCTCCTTGTCCCGCGAGCCACCGTGCGCAAGCTTCTCCCGTCCTGCAAGCTTCTCCTCGTTCGGCAAGTTGACGGGACACAGTAAAGTAATGCTAGTCCACACTGCCTCCTTTCTGGTCAATATGGCTTAATATGAAACGAGATAAATACACTGTCTATCACCGTATATTTGTAAAAATATCGTCAGTGGACTTCATAATACGCTCATTGCGCTCAATATATATATTTTCGGTGTTTATACGGTCACTAGCTCACCCTGGCTGAGTATGTGTGTGCATGCAGTCGAGCACTTGAGCGTGACCGTGTGTGTTCCGTCGTGTGCTCTGACATGCGTGCATTAGGGCGTCACGCGCGTTTTTGCGTCCATGTGTACGTGCGACTGTTGCATGCATGGACGAGGTTGTAGTCCCTCACATTCACATGCCAATCCTTTGTCAAAACGTTGCATGCAAGGTTTAACCATTTGTTGTTCACGCATGCATTCTCGATACTAATATGTTGGTAAAGACAATTTCTTGGGAAAAACGAGCCCATGAATTGAGTACAAAGGGGACCAATAAGCCAGGACGGAGGGAGTACTAGTAGTGAACCGGAAGGAGGGAGTAGGTACTAGTAGTACTACATAACAACGTGCAGTAACAAAATTCCTCTATGCGCATCCTGTCTACGTGTCATGCAAGAAAATAGAGATAAGTACAAGTGAGACTCAGGAACGGTCATACACGTAGGGGGAGTACGTGTAGGGGCCTCTCAGGAGCAGTTAAATCACACAGTAAGTTAGTCAGAAGAAGCAACCATCATTTCACTCTTCAATGACACATACGCAATATAAAATGGTTGATATGGAGAGAAAAAGAAAAACACTCCACTATATATACACTAGCAAGAGCCTAAGCTACAAGCCTGCTTGCTTGGGTTGCTCTCTCCACACCGCCGGTCACAGATCCGGCCTGACCCTGCCGCTGGGGGGAAGGAGACGGTGTTCTGCGTAGACGTGGTCGACAGTGGCGAGGGAGAAACCCCACTGTCGGTGCATCCCGATCGGGGGTCCCCGTGGTATGGGCTGATGCCGCCTCCCAACCGCCCTTCTAGCTACAATCCGACGTCCCAGGTACAACTTCCTTTTGGAGCCGGCTTACTCCACTGACGCAGCTCCCCACGTAGCTCCATCTCCATGTGGATCTTTCTCTACTTCTACCAGCTTCTATTTGTGATGAGTTTATGTCTCATGAACTAGTGCCAGTACTATTATTCTAATCACACTTCTTCAATATCTTTGCAGACAGGTGCTCAACTTGATTTTAGTGGAACTGCACAAAAGCATCGTATGATCTGAGGGTGCCAGCTGTCTTTCCTTCTACGGGTTCTTCCTAGCCAGGAAACTAAATCGCGTTTAAGGTTCAGGGTTTACGTTGTAGGGACCCCATCAATAGTTTTTTTGTACACACTCTCACAAGTTTTGTCTTCAGTTGTGAGGTAAATATTGGCTATGATCTATGAATCATTGAGATGCATCAGCATGCGTGTTAGTTTTCCTTTGTATTTGATGGAATAATGTAACGAGGCAACCTTGGAGTAGGAATGAAAATGGGGTGGAAAGTTTTCATGTTTCCAGAGAAAAAGTGGAAACGGAGAGAAACCAATGTTTCGTTTTGTTGGATCGCGCCATTGAGAAAAACCAATGTTTAAATCACGTCTATCGCGTTCGTGTCTCACCCTCCTCCACGGCTCCACCCCACAAGGTCGCTCGACATGGCACTCACAGCAAACCGAGTATAGGATAACTTTCCCGTCTGGTTGTCGATGGATCGCGCCATGGAGTACTAGCACTACTAGAAGAGATTTGTCGGATTTAGGGTTCCGGCAAAACCCTTGAGGTTCGAACACTGGAGTGCGCACGAAGATCTCTCCTCCCCCCGAGCACTCGCCCTCACCGCAATCTCAAGGCTCAAAGCGTCGAACTCGCAGAACAAAGGGACACAAGGTTTATACTGGTTCGGGCCACCGATGTGGTGTAATACCCTACTCCAGTGTGGTGTGGTGGATTGCCTCTTGGGTTGTGGAAGAATAGATACAAGGGAAGAATAGCCTCCTGAGGAGAGGTGATCTTGTGCTTGGTGAGCTTGTGTGGATGAGGATGATCTGAATGGCCCCCCATCAGTTGCCTCCTACTGTGGTGGCTAGCCCTATTTATAGAGGACCAGTTCCTCTTCCCAAATGCTGGCGGGAAGGGATGCCACAATGGCCAAATTCGAAGGGAGACAACTAGTACAACTTATCCTAACTAAAGGTGGTCTTCGACTGCCAAAGGCTCTGGTGGTGACGTCGTCTTGGGATCTCTTGGTCTCGTTGCACTGATATGTAAAGCTTTGCCTGATGCCTCGGGACTCCTCGCCTGCGCTTGCCTCTTTAGCACCAAAGAGGAAACGAGGACACTGCACGCGCTGGTGCCTGCCTGGCGCCCGCCTGGCCCCGCTCATCATGGCTTGCGTCACAGGAACCTCGCGAGGTGCCCCTTGCCTTGATCTCTCCGCCCCTCGCGAGCCAACCTGGTGAGGCCGCCCCCGAGGAGGTCTTGCGTCGTCTGCCTCGCGAGGCTTGGCCCCTCGCGAGGGTCTTGAGTGTTTGCTGGTGAAGATGGGCCATACAGGGCCACTGGTGGAGCCACGCCGTGGGCCGTAGGCAGGCAAGTCTGGGGACCCCCGTTCCCAGGATGTCGACAGTAGCCCCCGGGCCCAAGGTGCGCTCGGACTTGGCTTCGAGGCGAAGCCAAGGGGCAAGTGCGAAACACCGCAGGCCCCAACAGCCTGCGGCCTTGGTTGACGCATGGCGATTGATGGGATGTGGGCGTCTCCGCTTCGCCATGCAGCCTTGATGTCCGCCTGGCTAGGCGGCCACCACGACTTACACAGTTATCCCCCCATCGTCGTTGACACGCCCCTCCAACTCTCCTGCCTTTTCGAATAAATAACCTCCTCTTCCAATCTATCCCGAGCTCGGCCCTCCTTATTGCCATGGCGCCCCGGCGAACAGAGAAGGGAAAGAAGAAGTCTCAGTCTTCAGCCGGGCCACCCCCGGCCGTTGAACTCGTCGTGGGCCGGTCGTTGGTGCTCAACCAGGAAGCCATGGACAAGGTGCTCCCTGCGCTCGCCGCTAACTTCAACGAATGGGGGAGGACGGCGGCCTGGCCCGCATCCCGCATCCCGCGCCTCCGTCGACAGGACAGCCACCGAGGTCCAATTCTTCATCGACGCCCTTTGGGTTGGCCTGGATCCTCCCTTCTCCACCTTCTTCAACGCCGTGCTCTCCCACTATTAGATCCATATGTTGCACTTGGATCCCCAATCAGTCTTCCTTCTTGCCGTTTTTGCTTTCGTCTGCGAGGACATGGTGGGCATTCCCCCTTCCGTGTCCCTATTGCACCATTTCTTCTCACTTCACCTGACTAGCCCTCGGCAGTGCTCGGTATGCTTGAGCTTCCAGGCCGTGGCTGCGACGGCTGGCTCGGGGATTGATTTTGAGCTTCCACCATCCACAAGCGAGTTTCAGACACGGTGGGTGTTTGTGGACCTCGGTGTGCTCAGCCCCTTGCTCTCGCCCCCCTTGGCGCCCGCCGTTCCCAGCTTCGGTTGGGGCCACAAGAAGCTCGCGGACCCCCGCCTTGCCTTCGTCTGGCTCCAGTTGAAGAGGCTGAAAGATCTCGGCGTGGCTGCGCCCATGGTGATGAAGGAGATCCTCCAACGCCGCGTCGCCCCACTCCAGCGCCATTCCCGGCCGATGTGGGCCCTGTCCGGCGGCCAGGATCGCATGAGGCTTCAGGAATCGGGGCTTCCGCCCGAGGCACGAAGAACGGTGCTCGAGGTCCTGATGGGCGACCCCTCGCCAGCCGATATGCCGCAGGAGGGCTGTCTTTTGTACTGCTGCTCAAATAGGGTGGAGTTTGCGGGGCAGATGCCCCCCTTTGATGAATGGGGGCTGCGTCCAGTCAGCCTTGAAGGGCCCCACGAGAACCCTGTCTCCGTGGTCCCCCTCCTTGCCGCCAGCGCCGAACTTACCCTAAGAGTGGATGCAGGGGGCGAGCACCGCTGGAGGCCGGAGGCGCGGGTGCTGAGGCGTCGATACCGCTTGAGGCTCGCGAGGTGCCATCTCCGGGAGCCCGTGACTCTTGCCTTGGGGTGACAGCTGAGGGGGCGACGCAATCCACTGCTCCTGACGCCGAAGCTCCGAGGTCTCAGCGGGTCATCATGAGGCGGAGCCCGAGGGCTCTCCTCAGCCCAGCACTCCCAAGCTCGTCTCGTCGGGCGCCTCACCAACCGCGCCCCGCGCTGGTTGCCGCTCCAACGCTTCGGCCGGCTCCGTCTGGACTTTGATGCGCTCCGCAAGAGGAAAGGGTCTCCAAGCTGCAGCAGTGATGCCTTCCGGCCGTTGAAGCAGAGGAAGTATATCGCCATAGACGAGTGAGTACCTTATCTTTGTAATTTCTCGAGTGCTGCTTCCCCTCCTGACAGTGGCTCCTCAGGGTCCCTTCTGCTAAGGCCGCGAAGTCTCCGGGGAAGCAACCTCCTCCTGCCTGGAATCCCCCGCTGGCCTTGAGCGCCCCAAGCCAACATGCCGCCCCCGGCGCGAGGTCGGCCGGAGAGGCAAACTCGCTAGCCTGGAGCCTCGAGCCCGCGCCTTTGCCGTCTCTCCTTTGTGGCCTCGCCTAGGGTGCGGCAAGCGTGCCGAGAGCTCCTCCTCTGGTTATGGACGGCGGCTGGATGGCTTCAATCCTGGCTTCTTCTTCAAGCAATGGGCCTCAACCCATCCGGGCCCCTACCGAAGCCGGGTTGGCGACACGGGAGGCGCCAGCCCCCAGCCCCCTGCTGAAAGGGGGTGAGCCGCTTCGGATCCCGTCGGCAACCCCCGCTGTGGAGGACGGACCCAGTCGCACGCTTAAGTTCGCGCACGAGCGGAGTGTCATCCGCCACGAGCTCTTTCAGGAGGCAATGGGCACGATGAGCTGGCTCGGCGGAGAACTCGTGGATGTCGACGTGCGCCTTGAAGCCGAGGGTCTCCGGCTGGTGGAGGAGTGGCATCAACTGAAGGTGGCTATCAACCTTGGGCGCCTTCAGCGTGAGCATGCCAATGCGAAGGCCGAGGCATCCCTGGCAACCTCGCGTGAGGCCAGCGCCCAAGCCTTGGAGGAGGCCAGGGAGGCAGACTGTCGCCGCGCGATCGCCGAGGAGCGCAGGCGGGAGCTCCTGGCCTTGAACACCTCCTTGGAGCAGCAGGTGGAGGCCCGCAAAGCCACCTTAGCATCAATGAAGGGTGCACCGTCCGACGAGGAGGAGATCTTGAGGCGCGAAGAAGCACTAGTGCTGGAGGCCATGGAGCGCAGCCTCGAGCTCGAGCGGTTGGAGACGAGGGAGCGCCAAGTCGACCAGGCAGAGGATGCCGTCAGTGCGCGCGAGGCCAAGGCTCAGGAGGAGGTCGACCACCGGGTGACCGAGGCTCGCGCGGCCCACGCGGGCAGGTACGACCTGAAGCTAGCGCTCGTGGAAGCCGAAGCTGTGGGCAGGACCACTGCCGTCAAGTCAGCGCTGGCTGAAGCAGAACAGCGCGAGAAGGCTGCCTCGGCCGCCCTAACCTCTGTGCAGGCCAAGCTGGCCTCCGCCCGTGCCGAGCTGCTCTCTCTTCAGCAGCGGGTTGCCAACGCCGAGTCCTTCACGCAGCAGAGCAGGGAGGAGGCACTTCGCCGGCAGACGCTACTACGCGAGCACGCTCCCATGCTCCGGGACCTCAGGACGAAGGCCAACCAGGCGCTTGGTACCATCTGCGATGAGCATGCCCCTCATCCCCACGCTGAGGATTACGCCAGCCATCTCCGCTTCTTCACTGATGTTGTGGCGCGCCTGGAGAGCCGTGCTGAGAGGGCTCGCGAGCTTGTGGACAAAAACAGCCGAGGCCTTCTCTGGCGCGCATTCTCCCGCGTCTTCAGCCATCTCCTGAACACCAATCCTAACTTTGACTTTGACGCCGCTATTGCCCCAGTGCCTGAGGCCATGCGGGGCAACCTAGCGCGCTGGGTGGACGACAAGGTGGACGCTGTGGTTAGGGCCTTTGCTTCTGACGACGACGCGGTGGTCGTCGCGGCAGACGAGGGCGCCGTGGTTGATGACGGCGAAGATGACGTCAGCAACGGCGCCAGCAGTCTAATCGGGAGCGATTCGGGAGATGAGATGGGCGCCATGTCCGACTGAGCCCGCGCTCCTTCGTTTTGAGCCTGCACGCGAAAGCTTGGGTTCGGCCCTTCACATTGTAAGAGCATTTTGGGAAGGGGGAGCCCCTTATGTAAAATAGACTACCATTTTACTCCTTAGGCCAGGTTAAAAACCACACTTTTGTGTGCTTGCGAGCCCCCTTGCGGGTTTGCCGCCGTAACTTACTGTCGTGACTTACTTTGGTCCGGTCGGGCTTTAGGCTGACTCGGCAGCTGTGAACTTCTCCTGGGGGGAGTCCCCTTGCGAGCTCACGAAGTTTTAGTTTTCATAGGGGTCCGCCAGCCAACCCGAGAGGGCCTCACGATGAACGAGCGCCAGTGAGGGCGGGACGCGCATGGTGCACATACGTCACTGTCAGCCCCCGCTCGCGAGGCGCTTCGAGGGGGGGAAAACAATGAACGCAAAATCTCAAAACAAAGCGCGAATCCAGAAGCTCACTGAGTTGACACGAGCGAAAAAAGGATGCTCCCCACAAAATCGAAACGCAACTTTAAATCCAAGATCGAAAGGCTGCAAATTCAGGCTTCAAAAAGGAAAGAGAAGCCAGAAGCAAATAGCCGTGTTCGGCACCTAGCTAGTCTTCTTGTCTTCGAGTCTTCTCACCAGCGCATAGCTAAGTGCTTTCACAGGCCGTGAGCATAATCATTGGGGGACAGTGTCGATGGCCAACGCGGAGCATGGTGCTTCCACTAGGACGTGGGAGGGAGCCCCCGAGGCCCGAGGGAGGCACTCCTGAGACTCCGGGGCGTGTACATCCCCACTCATTATTACATGAGAGTGTCACGAGCGGAGACCTTCGCAGGCATGAGCCTTGCTTCATATCGGCAGACGAGGGCCCCGCCTAGCGCCACCCTCGACCACCGTAGGGGCGTCCGGAAACCAGGACGATGCCAAGGGGCAAAGGGGACACTAGCGGCGCCCTTGGCGACCACGGGCCCTCTGCCGTGGGGAAGGCTCGCCAGTGCCTCCTTGGCAGAGGGCCTACCTCCGGGCAACGCCTTGCTCCGTGCGATGCAGGGAGGGGCTTGCTCCCGGCTCCTCCCACGCAGCCCCCAGTGCGCTTCCCCTGGTGGAAGGGGGGCTGCCGTGCTGGGGCCGCCGTCCACCGTTGTGACCTGATTCACTTGCGACCCATGGTTAGCGTAAGCCTGCTCCTGAGAGATTAGTGGTACCCTGTAGCTGTTGTCGCCGGCATGGTCGGCGAGGTTCCTGGGTGGCTCCTGGAAGGCCTCAACTTCCAGCGTCATCTTCCCAACCCGGCTCGAGGAACGTGCATAGGTCATCTTCTGGCGTGTACTCCTAGTCCATCATGCAGGGCACATAGGCCTCCGGAGCCGTCGCCCCGGAAACCTCGCTGAAGTGCCCCGCGCTCCATGCCGCTCGGCCCGGCGCGCTGCTCCAAGGATGGTTGGGCGGCATGCTGTCGGGACCGTGGGTGGAAATGCTCACGCCAGCGTCCATCGGGGGAGGCACAGGTGCGGTTGGGTGTCCGGCGCCGTTGGTCGCGTCGATGCCGACGAAACCTCCTGGTGCACCCGGGAGCACGCGGGCGCGACGGGGCCCACCGTGCGATCCGGCCGCAGCCTGAGGCGTATGCAAAGAGCAGAAATGCGGTGTACCCATGGCTACGGCGTCCAACAGCTCGGCAAATGCGCTCTAGCAATGCATCTCGGCCGCTCTCCATCAGTCGGCATCGCAGCAGCTCCCGCGCCACTGTGAGCGCGGCCCTCATGTTCGCTTGTTCCCGTCGTGTGTGCGGCGCCGTCGCCGGAGCGTAGCTTGAGGCCCTTGTGACGGCCCGCGCGCGCCACAAAGTAAGGGTGGACGGCGTCGGACCGCGCCGCCCACGCCCCGCAGCGTTTGGCGGTGCGCGTGCCGCCTGGAGCGCGGGGTTGAGGTCTTCTTGGGCGGACGAGACCGCCCGGGCTGGCCAAGCGGCCCAGTGGTCCGCGTCGGCCCTCAGGTCACCGGACATCGGCGCTGGAGAGTGCTGGCGGGTCTGCTGGTGGAAGAGAGGCTTCGGCCCACCCCTACCTGGCGCGCCAAATGTCGGATTTCGGGTTCTAGCAAAACCCTTGAGGTTCGAACACTAGGGTGCACACGAAGATCTCTCCTCCCCCTAGCATTTGCCCTCACCGTAATTTCAAGGCTCAACGCGTCGAACTCGCAGAACAAAGGGACACAAGGTTTATACTGGTTTGGGCCACCGATGTGGTGTAATACCCTACTCGAGTGTGGTGTGGTGGATTGCCTCTTGGGCTGAGAAAGAATAGTTACAAGGGAAGAACAACCTCCTGAGGAGAGGTGCTCTTGTGCTTGGTGAGCTTGTGTGGATGAGGATGATCTGAATGGCCCCCCATCAGTTGCCTCCTACTGTGGTGGCTAGAACTATTTATAGAGGCTCAGGTCCTCTTCCCAAATGCTGGCGGGAAGGGATGCCACAACGGCCAAATTCGAAGGGAGACAACTAGTACAAGTTATCCTGACAAAAGGTGGTCTTCGCCTGCCAAAGGCTCTGGTGGTGACGCCGTCTTGGGCTCCACGGTGACCTCCGTCCTGCCGTCCTGCTGGTCTTGGTCTTGTTGCACTGATATGGAAACCTTTGCCTGATGCCTCGGGACTCCTCGCCTGCGCTTGCGTCTTTAGCACCAAAAAGGAAACAAGGACACTGCACGCTGGTGCCCGCCTGGCCCCGGTCTTCATGGCTTGCGTCACAGGAACCTCGCGAGGTGCCCCTTGCATTGATCTCTCCGCCCCTCGCGAGCCAGCCTGGTGAGGCCACCCCCGAGGAGGTCTTGCGTCGTCCGCCTCGCGAGGCTTGGCCCCTCGCGAGGGTCTTGAATGTTTACTGGTGA